>NW_016829221.1:61364-70623 GCF_001698545.2 Rhinopithecus bieti | reverse complement strand
TATTTATATACATTAGTTATATATTATATATAAATGTATGTTTTATATATTTATATACATTCATTGTATATTAAATGTATATTTTATACATTTATATACATTTATTATTTTCAAAACAGTTACATATTAAAATTTCCCCTTCTTGGCCAGGTCCTTGAAATTCTCCTACCTAATGGTAAAAATAATCATCAATATGGTATCAGTCCATCCAAACTGGTATTGGTCCCCATAGCGTTAGAGGGTTCCAAGACTCAGTCATCAGACATCTTCTCTTCCCCATCTACCCTCAATCCCTTAATGACCTCATCCAGTCTCACAGCTTTAAATAATTTTTACTTATGCTGATCGTTCTCAAATTTATAGCTGTAGTCTAGACTTCTTTCTCAAATTTAGACTCATATATCCAACTGACAACTCAAATCTTCACTTGGGGGTATAATAGCAATCTCACACTTAAGTTTTTTCCTCCAAATCTGTGCCACCTGCAGAACTACCATTTCAATTGATGGAAATTCCACCTTTCCACTTACACCAAAAGCCTTGATATTATCCTTGACATTCCTTTTTCACCTTTCAACCTTTTCCCCCATTCTACATGTCAGTAAATTACACTGTTTCTACTTTCAAAATAAATCTTCAGTCTGACCAGTTCTCCCCATTTTGACTGCTCACACTTGGATCTGAGTGAGTCTCCATCATCTTTTGCCTGGATTGGCACAACAGCCTCCTAACAGGTCTCCCTGCTTCTATGCACGATTCCCCTCTTCCTTCCAAACTTGGGCATTTCTCAACACACCTATCAGAGTGATCCATTTAAATGTACATTAGACTAAGTCACTCTTCTGCTCAAACTTTCACAATGACCATTTAACTCCACGTGGAAGCCAAATCGTAACAAGTGACCTACATGACCCTATACCTATCTTGTTCAATATCATGGCCACTAGCCACTTGAGGCTATTGAGAATTTGAAATGTAGCTAGTCCAAATTTAGATGTATGATATATGTGAAATATTCCTCAGGTCTCAATGTCTTAGTATGAAAAGTATAAAATATCACATTAATACTTTTTTATTGATTACATGTTAAAATATTTTGAATATGTTACCTTAAATAAAATAAACTATCAAAATTAATTTCACCTGGTATTCTTCCATTTTTTCCAAAGTAGCTACTAAAAAATTAAAATTACATATGAGGTTCACATAATATTTGTTTTGGACAGTCCTAACCTATATAATCCAGACCCCACATTAACTCTACAACCTCCTGTCATCTACTCTTCCCCTCACTTCCCCGACACCAGCCATACCATCTTTCTTGGTGTTCTTCAAACACCAGACATATTGCCAATTTAAGGCCTATGTTTGACCCATTGCTGTTCCTCCTGTTTTTCAAGCCTTTGCTAAAATCTCACTTTCTCAATGAGTCTTACCCTGACTGCCCCATTTAAGACTATCTCCCACCCCACCCCCAGTCAGCATTCCCAATCCTATTTACCTGATCTTCTTTTCATTTTTTCATGCACTGATATCCTTCTGTTATATAATTTACTTATTTATTCCGCTTATTGTTCCTCGTCTGTCTCCCCTCTAGAATGCAAGCTCCAAGACAGCAGAGATCCGTTTAGTGTGGTCTGTTTGCATGCTTGGTTCACTACTGTATCCCATATACTGGAACCAGTGCCCAGCCCATAGTGAGGGTTCCATAAGTGTTTCTTGACTTGATTAATTTTAAAATAGAATCATATTATACATATTGTTCATCAAATCGCTTTGTTCCACTGTACAATAAATTACAACCATCTCTCGCTGTCAATAGAAATAGAAGAGCTTCCATCTTTTTAAATACTTCAGAGTACACTAAAATACAATCCAATAATTCTCCTTTTGAAGGTCATCTATGTCATTGTCATTTTTTTCACTTTTAAAACAATACAGTATAAGTACATCTGTGGAATGCATTCCTAGTTTGGGAAAGGGTGAGTAAGAAGCCATGTACTTTTTAAATTTTAAGGTGTTGCAAAATTGCTTGCCTAAAAACCTGTACCAATCTACATTCCCACCTACCATCAACTAACCTCCTACACAAAATCGCCTAGGTTTGAATTGCTACTCATTCTTCCACCCACATATACACGCATATTGTGCCATTTTAATTTCCACCTTCAAGCTGCTGCTTGAAGCATTATCACTTTGTGCCATCTCCCCACAAACACATCCCCAGATCCACACACTCCCACGACCCCACCCCATTCTCTTTTCATTCATCTACAGCACACCCCTCATTCAAGGCTGAAAATGTTTTTTCCTGTTCTGATAAAACTGGCAATTCTCTTCTTTCGATACAGACTGATGTTTTGGGCACACAAACTCCGAAGTCAGATTGCCTGGGTTTAAATTCCTGCTCCACTATTAAATTCAGTGACCTTGTGAAAGTTAACTAAGCTTTCTATGCCCCACCCCCCGCCATTTTCTTCATTTGTAAAATAGTAATAAACAGTACATTCTACTGATTTATAATAATGATTGACTGAATTAGTATATGTGGAACATTTGGGGCTATTTTCTATATGTGTATCCTAAATGCCCTCATTTATGTTATAACACACTTGGCATTGAGATATCATCAATTACCCTCACAGATTTTTTTTAATCTTCTCAGATAATTGCAAACTCCTTGAGGACAGAGATTATGCATTATAATTACCTGTCTTACAACAGCTAATACTGCTTACTGTACATAGAAGGCAATCAAACTGTTGACTAACTGACATATACTGTCTTTATTTTTTAGTCTTGCCTTAAGGACTTTTTTTGTACAAATGTATGGGGTACATGTGAAATTTTGTTACATGTTTAAATCAGGGTATTTAGTGTGACGATCACCCAAGTAATACATATTTTAGTGAAGTATATTCACCCTACTCTGCTATCAAACACTGAATTTATTCCATCTTACTGTATATTTGTACCCTTTAACCCACTTCTCTTCATCCTCTCCCTCAAGTCACCCTTCCCAGTGTCTCTTATCTATCTTTCCACTCTCTACCTCCATGTAACCAAATTTTTTAACTCCCACATATAAGTGAAAACATGAGATATTTGTCTTTTTATGCCTGTCTTGTTTCACTTAATGACTTCCAGTTCCATCCATGTTGCTGCAAATGACATTATTTCATTCTGTTTTATAGCTGAACAATACGGTATTTCCTTATGCATATATATACCACATTTTCTTTATCCATTCATCTGTTCATGAACACTTATGTGGATTCCATGTGAATGGTGCTGCAATAAACATGTAAGTACAGGTATCCCTCTGATATATTGATTTACTTTCCTTTGGGTAGATACTCAGCAGCTAGATCAAATGGTAATCTTATTTTTAGTTTTCTAAGACATCTCCATAACTGTTTTCCATAGTGGCTGTACTAGTACACATTCATACCAACAGTACATAAGAGCTCCAAGGACATGTTAAAGACATTGCCTTAAGGACATCAGCAAAGCCTTTCCTATGCAAATGCATCTCCTGTAACTAAATATGGAAATCTAGGAATTCTGAGATTTTTCTCAGCAACGAAATCAACACAATGAAAAATTATTCATTGCTAGAGTGCGTCTCCCATTCTCTTTCCTGTAATTACCTTTGCACTTGTTTATAAATGCCCACAACTCCAGGGCTACTTGCCTTCATTCCTCAATGTTGCCAAATGCTCCCATTACTGTTGAAACTGGTAGGGGCCTTGCAAGCTCCCTGGGTCAATGGGCTCTCTAAACACTACTTTTTATCTTTAAAATTCCAGCTCCATTTCAAATATTCACTGAGACATTAGGCTAAACCTTGATGCTTTGAAAAAAAAGACACTCTGCCAACTGCACTAACACATTTATCCACACGCATCTCATTAAAGTCAATAAAAAATGTGCTACAAAATCTCTATTCATGGCACCACATTCTCCCCTCACTATGTGCATGTCATTCCTATTTATACTGAGTCAATGGAGAGGAGGAAAGACCTTTAAATATTTCTCTTTTAGTCATCAGCTCAGATTAGTAGTTTTATAAAAAGCCTTCTCTGTGACTTTGGACTAAACATGAAGCAATATATTGTAGTTAACATCATTCGGGTCAAGCTCATTCACAGCAATGTCACCATTTCTCCTTGGCAGCATTGCCACCAGAGTAGATTTTCAGGCATTTGCCCTCTGAAACTTTAATAGTTGAAAAAAGATTAGTCAGTGGTATAATATATTCTATATATTTTAGGCAACCCTATAAAAAGTTCTAAGAGCTCCTTCAAAGTGGTAAGAGATGTTTCTGGAGTACTAACTTATGTGGCAATCATATGGTTGATATGCAGACTAATTAGGTAACTACATGATATGTACTATTTGCACAGGTACTATCTGAGACACACAAAAAACACACAGACCTTGAAATCACGGTGGTTGTAATTTAGGTGCAAAGGAAAGATACACATGCTGGAATTGTCTTAATATAAAATTGTCTTAATGACAAATAAGTCAAAAGATCAACACACGCTGTGAGAGTTCAGAGGAAAAAGAGACCAATTTGGCCTAAGTTTGTTGGCCAAAGTATCAGACAGGAAGGAGATGGTCATCTTGCTGGGCTCTGAGAATTGCTGGGGGGAAAAAAGCAGAAGACAAAGGCTACAACTGCGTTGGTAGCAGTGGCTCTCTATCAAAGAGATGGTGAAAGAAATATGCAACAATGACTTTTTTTTTTTACTGTTTTATCACTGGATTTGTTTTTTGAAAACAAAGCTGAAAATGTTTAAAGTAGGTTAAGTAGAAAACTAACTATCCAGTTAAGCCAGGTAAGAGAGCAGGGAGGTAGAAGTATTTTGGAGGGTCACAAAAGTTTAATGTGAAACATGATGAACCATTAAAAGGAGTTAACTTTTCATTTTCATGATATTCCATTATATAATGTATTTGCTATTAAGAATGAATTTTGGTACTAGCCAAAGCCCAACTTCTGTCTCTGTCTCTGTCTCTCCCTCTCTCTCTGTCTGTCTGTCTCTCTCTCTCTCTCTCTCTCTCTCTCACTGTTTTTAGCTTTAAAAAAAAAAACCTTTGGGGTTAAACCTAAGTGTACATCCTACAGATACTCACTGCTATTAACCTAGTCTGAGAGTTCTTACCTGGTAACAACTGTGTCCCCAAATGACATTCAGCAATTCCCAGAGCAAATTTAGTGTGAAAAGGCCAAGTGCGCCACCTAACATTTTACAATGCACAGGAAAGGCCACTACAAGAATAATTAGAGTCAAAATGTCAATAGTGCCAAGATTGAGAAATCCTACATTAGTCCAAGCTACCACTGTCTCTCATCTGTACCAGTGCAACTGACTCCTTATGGTTTACCCTCTTTGTCCGACTACAATCTGCTCTCTATAACACACCCAAAAAGATCTTTTAAAAGGCACATCCCACCATGCTTCTCCTATGCTTACAAGCATTTTGTGGTTTGCCACTGCTCTTTGGATAAACACAAAGTTTTCAACATGACCTACCAGGCTGAGTACAAACTGGGTCCTATCTCTCTAGCTTCACCTGCTGTCACTATTTTTCTTACTCTCTTTAGTTCCACCTCCTTTTTAAAGAAATGCCATGCCCTCTCCTGCTGCAGGGCTATTGCACTGCTATTTCCTTCAGCCTAAATGCCTTTACCTAATTAATTCCCACTCAACATTCAAATGACACTTCTTCGGAGTAGCCTTCCCTGAACCAACAGACTTATCTTGCTATTACAAATTCTTATGTCAACTTTTACATTTCCTGCATAGAATTTATCAAAATGTATTAACATGTATCTCAGTTTGGGTTTCCCTAGCACACTTCCTGAGACAATTTAAGTGCAAGTAGTTAATTTGAGAAGTTATCCCAGGAAACATCGTATGGGATTAGAGTGAGACAGAGAAGGAGTCCATGAAAGTTGTCCTTATCAAGTATGTTAGCACCATGGGCAATTAGAGTACAATCCTGCTATGGAGCTCTGGGAGAAAATACAGAACACATCTCAGAGGTATCCCAAATGAGGGACAAAGAAACTGAAGTAGTTGTTTACCATTTCTCATCCATCATTGCTTGAGGGCTTCTCCCAGGAATATAAATGCCTCAGCATGGAGGGCTTACCCCGGGCATAGGCCAAGCATGCTGTAATTAACAGGAACAAAAACCCTCAGGCAGAGATTCACAGGCATTCGAAGTAAACAGTCTTTGCCTTACAGTGCCAAAGGCATGTGGATGGGCACCAAGAGCATCTGTCACACTATATATTCATGTAATTACTTAACAAATGCCCATACTCCCCCACTGGACCTGACAGGTTCTGTTTGCTAACTAATGCATACATAGAGGCTAGCATAGTGCCTTGTGCAAAGATAATACCCAATAGTATTTTTTTTTTTTTTGAGACGGAGTCTCGCTCTGTCACCCAGGCTGGAGTGCAGTGGCCAGATCTCAGCTCACTGCAAGCTCCGCCTCCCAGGTTTACGCCATTCTCCTGCCTCAGCCTCCCGAGTAGCTGGGACTACAGGCGCCGCCACCTCGCCCGGCTAGTTTTTTGTATTTTAGTAGAGACGGGGTTTCACCGTGTTAGCCAGGATGGTCTCGATCTCCTGACCTCGTGATCCGCCCGTCTCGGCCTCCCAAAGTGCTGGGATTACACCCAATAGTATTTTTTAGATGAGTGAATTATTTTATGAAGACAATCATTTCTTTTCACTTTTACTTGTATTATCAATCCTGATTCACATTTGTGCATCTGGCCCGAAAAAACTTACACCATATTTGCAAATCTGGTACATAATTTAAAACACTTGACAGATACTTCATGCCCATTTGGGTGGCTATTATCAAAGTACAGTCATGTGTCATTTAATGGCACATGTTGCTTAAAGATGGGGATAGGTTCTAAGAAATGTGTCCTAATGGCCAGATGCAGTGCTTCACGCCTGTAAGGCCAAGGTGGGTGGATCACTTTGGAAGGCCAAGGTGGGTGGATCACCTGAGCTCAGGATTTCAAGACCAGCCTGGCCAACATAGCAAAACCCCATCTCTATTAAAAATACAAAAAATTAGCTGGGAGTTTTAGTGGGTGCCTGTAATCCCAGCTACTTGGGAGGCTGAGGCAGGAGAATCACTTGAACCCAGGAGGTGGAGGTTGCATTGAGCCGAGATCGCACCATTGCACTCCAGTCTGGATGACAGAGCGAGACTCTGTCTCAAAAAAAAAAAGGAAAAAGAAAGAAAGAGAGAAAAAAGAAATGTGTCCTTAGACAATTTCATTGTGTGAACAGCATTGAATGTATTTATACAAACCTAGATGATACAGCCTATTACATACTTAGGCTACATGGTATGGCCTATTGCTCCTATGCTACAAACCTGTAGAGCAAATTACTGTACTGAAAACTGTAGGCAATTGCAACACAATGGTAGGTATTTATGTATCTAAACACAGAAAAGGTTCAGTAAAAATACAGCATTATAACCTTATGGGACCACCATCCTACATGCGGTTCATCATTGACTGAAACATCGCTATGTGGCTCTTGGCTGTAATAGAAAATAACAAGTGTCATCAAGGACATGGAGCAACTGGAATCCTGTGCCTTGCTGGTGGCAATGTAAAATGATACAGCCACTGCAAAAAAACAGTATGGCATTTTACAGGATCAAATACATCAAAAATGTTTGACCACAGAACCTGGGCTTTTCAGAATCTTTTGCAGCCTACACAGCAAGCCACATCTCAACTCCTTCATCACTTCATTTATTAATGTATCACAATTTTACTAGTTGTAGCTACTGGATAATTCTGATATACAGCATGCCATATATGCATACAGTGGTCCATGCTGGGCCTTTTCTTTGGAATTCATGAGCCTACAGGCATCAGTGATAAATACCTGTTTCTAGAAAGACATCCTTGAGCAGAATTTCATGAGCAATTATGTCCACCCTCTGAGATGCATTGGGATATTTGTATTGTTGTTTACATATTTGCCACTCCACTGGAATATGAAATCCTTGAGTATGAGGAATGTATACTATATTTATATTACAATGTCTATTACGGTGCCTAATTCGCATGCCCATGTTGGTAGTTTCTTTACCTATTTTGTATCTAATTATGTATTTTAGGAATGGAAAGAGAATTCCTCTTTTCAAAATATTAATAAGTTGTTTTACAGAAAGGCCTATTTAAAGGATACCAGTAAGTTTGATGGAAAGTCTTGCAGACATTTTGAATGGGGATTTATGAACAATTTTAAATGTTTTAAGGTTGACTTTAAATGTTTTTCTTTTCTTTTAATGGTAAGAATTTCCACTCAGTACTTAATTTCCCAATCCCTGATTCAAATTTGTCCTGGACACTGTGGTCAGATTTATCAAATATAATTAGGGTAATTCTATTAGATTACAAACAGAACAATCTATCTGCTAGTCCCATTGCCTCTGCTGCCAAAATATATCCTGAATTTGTCAATTTCTCTTTAATTATAATGTCACCATCTTAGAACAATCCAAAAGAATTGTAACAACCTTCAACCACACATCTCACTATACCCACTATGACTTGCTACAAAACATTTTCCAAAAGCAGTCAAAGTGGCAAACGAAAATGGGAAATCAAACCGTATCACACATCCTACTTACAACCTTCCAATGGATTCCTATTATATTTAGAACAAAATGCAAGTTCACTGCCAATGCCCAACATGATCTGTCCTATGACTACTTCTCCATCCCAGTATTGTCTCATTCTTACTCTTGCCTGTCATGCTCCAGTCACAGTTTTTTGTTTTTTTCCTGTTAATCAAACCTGCCAACTTGACGCTGCCAGAGAGACTTTGTATTTCTTCCCGATATCTTTCCTTGTTTGATGCTTTCTTATTCAAGTTTGGGTTCAAATATGATCTCCCCAGAAAAACCTTGCCTATCTAGCCACTCTCCATTACATCGCCATAATTGATGTCAATCTCCCTGTAATGTTTATTGTTTGTTTGTTTTTTTATTATACTTTAAGTTCTAGGGTACATGTGCATAACGTGCAGGTTTGTTACATATGTATACTTGTGCCATGTTGGTGTGCTGCACCCATCAACTCGTCAGCATCCATCAATTCATCATTTATATCATGTATAACTCCCCAATGCAATCCCTCCCCCCTCCCCCCTCCCCATGATAGGCCCCGGTGTGTGATGTTCCCCTTCCCGAGTCC
>NW_016829221.1:54831-58977 GCF_001698545.2 Rhinopithecus bieti | reverse complement strand
TATTGAGGATGTTCATCAGGGATATTGGTCTAAAATTCTCTTTTTTTGTTGTGTCTCTGCCAGGCTTTGGTATCAGGATGATGTTGGCCTCATAAAATGAGTTAGGGAGGATTCCCTCTTTTTCTATTGATTGGAATAGTTTCAGAAGGAATGGTACCAGCTCCTCCTTGTACCTCTGGTAGAATTCAGCTGTGAATCCATCTGGTCCTGGACTTTTTTTGGTGGGTAGGCTATTAATTGTTGCCTCAATTTCAGAGCCTGCTATTGGTCTATTCAGGGATTCAACTAGAGCTTATCAATTGCTGTTACCTTATGATCTACTTACTCACTTGAATGTAAGTTTCATGAGAGAAGTGACCTTTATGTTGGAATTGCTTCTGGATCTCCAATACCTATTGTAGTTTTCTGATACATGAATGAACTGTGGGTGTGTGTGCATGCGTGTGTGTGTGTGTGTTTGTGTGTGTTTTAAATGAATGAATAAAAATATATTCACATAATACCATTCTGAGGGAACACGATGATATGTGGAATAGAAAGAGTGAAAAGAAACTATGATTCCCTAAGGTTGGAGAAAAATGAGTGGCAGAAAAAAGGGAGATTATAATTAGATATATATAATTCCCTGATGGAAAACAAATGTACAAGTAATATTAGTTGCTATAGTTTAATAGACTGGAGAAGGCTTAGAGCTATCTCAAGGTATAACTAAATAAGGGTTAAAACATACAAGAATCTATATGTATGGAATATTTGATACTAGGATACTTTTCATCTGAGTGTTGCCTATTATTTCATGGAGAGAGCTGATCATAATAACTGGTTTTGGATGTCCAATTATATACTCCATTTTCCCACTTTTGCTATTAGGTTAGGCTTCACATCCTCCACCACTCATAACCTAAAGTCTTTGAAGCTTGTGGAAACTCGAATGAACAGAAAAGCAAGCAAGCTAGGCAGGAAATGTGGGAGGCAGAATAGGAGGCCCTGGAAAAAAAAATTAGAGGAAAACTAGTGGTAATGACATGTATTCATAGTAGTAGACAAAAGATAATATTCCAGAAGTGCCCAGTCTTTTCTTTTGAAAAGATTAGCAAAATGGTTTGCTTTAGAGTAGGCATGTAAGACGATTTTGGTGTTTTCTCTGACTAATGGGAGAACTGTGATCTGCTAATAGAAAATAGAGTGGTACACAGGTGTTGCAATTGTTTAGCAATGATTGTGAGATTTGCTAGCAGACTGTGACCAACTTTGGGGTGATCATCACCCTGATCTCTTAAAAATCAGACATTCTTTTGGGGGGTTGGAGACTTGAGAAAATTACTGCATATCCCAGACAAAAGCCTATTCCATTAATTTTCTGTCCTAGAATCTGTAATTGTACAATGGAACCTATGCTTTTTCAAGAGAGGTTAAGAATGATACTATACTGCACAGATAAAATCTTCTCTGAAATTATCATCTTCACTGCCATCATCATCATCAATAATCATCTATATCATCATCATGACTAACATTTATTGAATAGTTTACTGTATGTCAGGCAGTAGATTAACCATTTTCACATGGATTAGCTCCAGAAACATTCACGTCAACTTAATGAGGCAGGCAATATCATTAAGCCCACTGAGGAAACTAGCCTTAAAATCTGCCAAGTAACTTGCCCAGGGCCACACAGGTAGAAAGTAAGACTTCCTAGCTTGCTCTCATAATAACTCCATCTTCTTAATTTTCTGAAAGCTAACCACCAAAACTGAAACTTGTTGTGTACAAACATCCAAAGTTTAGCTTGTCTGATGCAAGGGCAAGAGAATTGGGCACAAGGAAGAGACTCCAGGCTGATCAATGTCATTCTGCATTCTTGGGCAGTCTTATCATGGTAAGAACTGAGAAGATTATCCAGATACTTCAAATAATCAGCTTTGAGGCTCCACCATTAGCTAGAACAGTTTAGGTCTCAATTCCATTTTGAATGTTTGAAACTACAGTCTTCATTTCAAGTAAAACAACCACAACATGGAAATAAAACAGTGCAAACAATAAATACAGGAAAAACATGTGAAACAATTAAGTGAAATGTCACTAAATGGGTGAATGGTGTGTCTATGATCATCTTATTTTCATCAATAATACAAGTGGGAAAATATTTTTTTAAAGCCTTGCTGAAATCCAACATATTTCAGCATCAAGTCAAAAGCATTCTGACTTTATTTTACATTAACAGTGACTTAGGCGACAGTTCTCTGAAAACTACACAATGATATTACATATTTGCAATGTTTCTTTTGTTAACACCAGCATGGAAATGATTACTTGAAAAGGCCAATGGTTTCTTGATATACTGGAGTTTCTTCCTTTTGAAAACCTGTCAGTTGTATTGAAAGTATTCTTAAAGTTGAAAGTACCAATTACAGTTCTTCCAATACATGTAATTGTGCCATCATAACCTTGAAAACACCTTTGTAATAAACGTTTTAAGTATTTTCAATTGTTTCCATTTTTTACAATTGTATTTAAATTTCTACTAATATACAATTTATGAATACAGTCTTTGCTTAAGTCGAGTTAATAACTAAATATTTGAAGATCCCATTGACCCTGAATCATAGCATCTGGTAGAATTAAAAACACAACATAACAAACTAACAAAAAATGTTGAGATCATGGATTCTAAACCACTGTTACATAGAAGGAATGTCTAAAGGCCAACTTTTTACATGACTTAGCAAGTATCACAAAACAAGTTACTATAGTAAAAGAAAATCTAGCACCACAGCCTCCAAACTCTCAACACAAGACTTCAGTCCATGAGCACCATTTCACTGTCAGATATGAGAGCCTGATAAAACTCCTATAATATAGGCAGAAGTAGTATAGAGTGGTTATTTGAAAGTAGGTATACCTTGCTTTATTTTATTAACCTAAAGGTATTTGATGTATAATACATGTTGTAAATTATACCTTCATTTTAGTAAATCATTAGATTTCCTTTAATTATCTTCCCTTTCTAACCTCATTTAAATTACCCTCCAACATGTCCTGCTGTGTAACTTTTCTGCAGAAAAGTAACAAGATCACTAGACTTTAACACATGGTTCAGATCTTAAAAGTCACAGATAAAGCCATAAGGAGGAAGTTGTTGGGTGCTGAATCTCTTCCTACATGGGTTGTAAGCAGGATGACCAAGAGTAATAATTTCTAACTCCTGCATAAAGGACTTTTGTCGTTAGATTTACACATTTTATTTCTGAAATGGAAATCAGAGAATCAGACTCAATGAAATTTAGGTGTATAACAACTTTCTTTTACGGTCAAGACACTTAACATATGTTGCTTTATGGAGTTTGCAAAGCAGCTTTGCAGTATTCCTGTACTTTCTTACATTTTACAAAGAGTAAAATTAATCTGTCATCAGTATCATGGTAGGAAAATAACTGCCCCTGTGGCATAGCAATGAAATAACAATAGCTTCCTTACATATAGATTTTACCCATTTATTCAGTTATTCTTACCTCAAATAATGATTTAGCAAACATACACCATGTTCCATGGATGTCACTTGAATAACTGGTCCAATCATTGGAAATAAGGTCCAAATGGGGCAAAATCACTTAACCTTTAAACTAACAGTACCCAGTTTAGTGCACAGCTTAAGAGTAGAGGTTGAACGCTTTTACATTGTTGGTGAGAGTGTAAATTAGTTCAACCATTGTGGAAGACAGTGTAGCGATTCCTCAAGGATCTAGAACCAGAAATACCATTTGACCCAGCAATACTATTACTGGGTATACACCCAAAGGATTGTAAATCATTCTACTATAAAGACACATGCACACATACATTTACTTCAGCACTATTCACAATAGCAAAGACTTGGAACCAAGCCTAATGCCCATCAATAATAGACCGGATAAAGAAAAAGTGGCACATATACACCATGGAATACTATGTAGCCATAAAAAAGAATGAGTTCATGTCCTTTGCAGGGACATGAAGTTGGAAACCATCATTCTCGGCAAACTAACACAGGAACAGAAAACCAAACACCACATGTTCTCACTCGTAAGTGGGAATTGAACAATGAGGACACATGGACACAGGGAGGGGAACATCACACACCAGGGCCTGTCAGGGGGTGGGAGGCAA
>NW_016829221.1:30426-51235 GCF_001698545.2 Rhinopithecus bieti | reverse complement strand
ACAAGAGGATAAACAATACCATAGAAAAAAATGGGCTAGATATTTAAATTGGATAATTTACAGAAGAGAAAATTTAAAAGGCCAAGCAACTGATCAAAACAAAGTTCAATACATAAGTCATTAGGCAAATTCAAAGTAACAACAACTGATCAATCTACAACTATCTCACTAGCATCAATTTAAATAACTCTCTCACACCACTTGCTTGTGGACGTGTGAAGAAATGTCCGAATATACTTGTAAAAACAAAACTGATACATCTTTTCTTCTTTTAAAGTAATCTTTCAACACCTATTTAAAATTTTAAGACTCATCTTCTTTACCCAATCATGCTCACGCTTTGGAATCTATTCCCCAGATACAGAATTATTTAAGGACATATATTTAAGGATGTTTACTGCAGCGATATTTGTAATGCCAAAGCCTGGGAGCCATGTGCCTGTGGCAAATAAGGTAAAACAAAATAAATTATGCCACTTCACCTGGAATATTAGGCACCTATTAGGAAAATGAAAACAGAGCTATGTCTGTTTAGTTAGACTGATTCAATGAGAATTTTTTTTACTTATAAAATTATATTTATTTAATACAAAATAATGTGAAATTTTGTATGTCTTTGTTAACATATCATAGTTGTACAGCTGTCAGGGGCTACATGTGATACTTTGATACCTGTATACAATGTGTAATGATCAAATAAGGTTAACTGGAATATCCATCACCTCAAACATTTATCTTTTCTTTGTGTTGGGAGCATTATGTTCCTCCTCTTACACCTATTTTGAAATATATTATAAATAATTCACTATAATTTCCATACTCTATCAAATGCTAAAATTTATTCCTTCTAACTGTATTTTTATACCAATTAACCAACTTGTCTATGACTCATTATTGAGTGTTATTAATAAAAGCAAGATGCATAAACACCAATATTGATAATTAAAGTTTTCTATAAAGTGATAAAACTATATTTGTGTGTGTAGCTGTAATTCCTAAATAGAAATATAAGAACATAGGGAGGAAAAATGAAAGTACACACACTTTGATATTGTTGGGGGTAACTGCAAAGGGTGGCTGGTTTGCATCAAGAGGGAAAGGGATGGAAAGGGAGGAGCCCAATAGGAAGCAAGAAAAGTAAAACTAGAATATTATGATTCAAGTTATGTATTTATGTATAATTATATAGTGATAAAAAAGCTGAATAAAATATTTAAATTAAAATTTAAATTACCTTTCAGGAAATATCATAGTATGATTTTGTTATACCCTCTGTTTGCAAGCATCTGGTACTCTCTAGAATATTAAATCAAATTACTTACATTTTATTTTTCAAAGCTATCACTTATTGAGAGCCACAGAACACATCAAGCACTCTACATATATATTTCTGGTTTGTTTGTTTTTAACAGAGTTTAATTTGAAGCTCAATAAAGTCCCTTACATTGTTTCTTACTCTTCATGGCTGGACCAATGCCCAATTTACATGTGTAAACTATAGAAGAAGAGAGACTCCTTTTTGTTCACCATTACATCTCCAGTGCCTTCGATCATTGCTAGTATACAGTAGATACTCAGCAAACAGTTGCTGAATTTGTAGAATGAATGATTGTATGTGACTATTTTAACATATCATTAAAAATCGGACTTCTGAAGATGACAAAAGTATGTAATGTTGTCCAAACGTTCAATGTCTTATTTTTATACTCCTAAATAAAAAAATAAGCCATGAAAATCTAAAACAAACAGAAAGTAAGAAACTTTTTTAAAATGTCAAGACTCCAACTTACAGTGCAAAGTTAACACCCTGAAAGTCTGAGGATATAGATTTTTATATTTAAGAATGATCTATGTGGTATAATTTAGTGTGGTACAGGGTCAAATATAAAGGTACATGCTAGGCAGTCAGACTGTCAGGATTCAAACTCTTACCCCTTCATTTAATAAGTGTGTGGCCTGGGGAGGCAACAGAGCCTCTCAGTGCCTCCTCTGTAAATGATGTGAGGCTTAAAAGAGATATGACATGTAGAACTCCCAGCACACAGCCTAATATTTGGCAGAAGCTTAGTAAAGCATTTTCTAATACTAGTAATAATGAGATAAAAAGTAAAAATAATAACAATAGATTCTTTATCATCTGTTTGTCAAATGACAATGACTTTTGTGTTATGAACAGGAACACAAGTGGAGTACTTCAGTTATTCCATACATCTCCCACCTGCAGAGCTGAAGATTGAGGTCAAGGTCGAGCCCAAGTTAGAACAGGCAGGAAGTAAGAAAACTCACAATTGAAGATCAAGTTTAAAAAAATTAACAGGAATGAGCAGACAAGCAGACTCTGAAGGTAACATGGATGGTTAAGAACCAGGAGGCTGAAAGGTGGAATTCAGGAAGCAGGATATCCAGAGGACACAGTAGAGCAGAACAGGAAAATCAGGGGAGTAGATGTGAGCACCAGTAACTAAGGAAACTTGCTCTAGAGGAAAATCCAGGATCAGTCAGAAAGTTTGTTGCCTTTATCCTCCTAGCCAGCAAGACAGTCCAAATCTGTCAATTAAACAAGATGTGGGTGTAGCTGGATTGCTTGAGAAGTATGGGAATGAAATAAAATGAATTCAAAACTCTTATAATATGAGCTGCAACCTATTTATGCATTGCTTCTCTATTTTATGTTAATGTTTTATTTTGGTTTTTTTGAATTGTCCTATGAAAGGTACAGCAGCACCCTCCATTTATCTCACATAACAAGCACAACTTTCATTAACTATAGTGAATTCTTCAGAGCCCAATTAATATGCTAAAAGCTCCCCAGTTCACACTGCCTACGTGTTGACCTGTGAAATCTTCATATTTCTTCAATTAGAAGGTAGCTTAGAAAGCAATATCCTCATGCCCGCCTGGCAGATTGGGCCAAAGTGACTAATATGTTAAGTCAATTTCCCGTGGAATAAAACAAGAACGATGGTTAATTTATGAAATTAGAATACCTAGTCAGGTTTGTTGAAAAATGAACATGACCAAAGCTCCCCAGGTTTATTTAGGAAGAAAGGACAAGGTAAGACCAATATAAACATATACTGCAGGATTAAAATGAGGCAGCTGATTGGCAGTGGCCTATATGAGAGGGCAAGAAAATGAAGTGAAACTAGAAAGAATGTTCTCTGGTTTCCTGGGTAGTGAGAGTCAAATACTGCAAGGAATGGAGCTGAGAAGGGTGTTTCCAGAGGGAAAGCAAGAAACACATCACAAAGGAGACTCTGCAGGAAGGTAAAGCACGTGTTCAACAAGTGTAACTGGGCAAGTACTCAACCAGAGGTAGGAAAGATGAACTAACCCAGAAGCCCTGACAAATGATTTGGGGAAACGCATTTCCTTGTAAGATAGGCACCGTTACTTAACCAGCATCCCTTGTCTTATATAATTGAATATTGATTGAAAAGATGCATTTAATGCCTTCAAAGTAAAACAGGCGGGCACTGTACACAGGGAAGGACTCAATAGAGGAACCACAGAGCAGGGCGCCCTGCTGACAAATAAAGGGTCTAAAGTATCTTTTTGTCAATAACATCAGTCCTGCTGGTTCCTTCTGTAAGTCATCATTGTTATTCCAAACACAAGCCGCTCTAATAATCCTATCAAATTCACTTGAACTCAATTCAGTAGAAGAAAATTAAAAAGATTCATCCAATTTAATACTTGAAATACCTGCAAATGGGTAAAATGTGTTGTATTGCCATTCTAAAGCAGGGCCTCATCAAATTGTGACAGAAAATAGAGTCGTTTTATGACACAAACATAATTAGACAATCACAATAATTTCTAATAATCAACAATTTAACTCTGGCAATTTGGATGGACAGTACATCTGCAGATGGCCTAAACGGTAACACATCATTAAAGGCATATGCTTTTTAAAGTAAAGAGAAAAGGACTGTCCTGTTGATCTTCTGTTGAATGGCAATACATAGCTTTGGCAGGGCTGCCTTGTGAAGGGTTGTTTAGTACTTTGAAAAGGGTTTCCTATCAGGCATGTACTGGATATGCTGCAATCTCACAGAACAGCATCAGCCGTACAGTTGCCAAAAATGACATCAGTTCTCATCCCACAAAGACAGACATTGTTGGGGTACCAGTAAAGAGTCACAAGCTTTTCTTTCCTCTACTTTTCCTCTATGAAGTAAGAGATCAAGGTATTCCAGTGGGATTATCTTTCTAAAGAATTAAAACACTTAAAAAAATTATTGAAACGCAGTGTTTTAAACAACGCAAAAGTTAATGAAAAAAATTGACAGCAGTGGGTGCTATTACAATATTTTCACCTAAGATATATGGAACTACCCATTACCTCAATTTGATCATTCCACTTTGCATACCTACATGAAAATATCACACTGTACTCCATAAACGTATACAAGTATGATTTATCAATTTAAATAATATTAATAGAAGGGTATACAGGTAAAAAAGAATATATAGGCAAATAGAAACAGACCCAGTGTGTGTATATATAGTTGAATGCACCTACACACATTGTTTTCACATAGCATTTACTAAATGAACTGCATTTTAATCCTCCAAAATTGTACGTTATATTTCTTATCCATTATTATGTTTCACTGTCTGATTCAAACATTACATATGAACACTCAGTAAAGGTTTTCCTATACACTGTGCTACCTAATAGTCCTTATTAAAATCTCCAATTACTTAATAATTTTTAACAATGGCCAAAATGACTACTATTTATTGAGTAGTTTCTACATGTGAGGTTGTTTCATTAGATATATAATTATAGATATATAATTACTACACTGTAATGCCCATAAGCTGGCTCTGATTATTATCCTCTTATGTTACCAAGAAGGAAACTGAGTTCAGAGAGATCATTGCAATAGCCCAGAGTGCAAAACAAGCAAGTGGCAAAGCTAGGACTCGAAACTTATTCCTTCTGCTGTGAAAATCTGCACCCTCTCTCTGCTATGATAGACTGCCCATGACCACAAATATTCTGTCTGCTATAGTGTGGATGTTTGTCCCCCAAATCTCATATTTAAATTTGATCTCCAGTGCGGTAGTGGTGGGATATGGAGCCTGATGGGAGGTGTTTGTTTGTGTCATGGGGGCAGATCCCTCATGCATGGCTTGATGTCATTCTCATGGTGGTAAGTTCTAGCTCTCATGAGACTGGATTGGCTCTTGGGTGAGAATGTTAGTTCCACAAAAAAGGGGGGGTTTTAGAAAGAGCCTCGCTCCTTCCCCCGGCTCTCTCTTGCTTCCTCTCTTATCATGTGGTCTCTGCACATGCCAGCTCTTCTTCACCTTCCACCATCAGAGGAAGCAGCTTGAGGCCCTCACCAGACACAGAGCAGATACTAGTGCCATGCTTCTCATACAGCCTGCAGAACCATGAGCCAAATAAACCTATTTTCTTTATAAATTACCCAGCCTCAGGTATGCCTTTATAGCAACACAAAATTAACTTAGACACTGTCTGAATACCCTCCACATCAACCAAAAAAGGTACTGGTGAGGGATTAAAAATTATAGGTAGGAATTAACTGTTCAGTACCAGACCTGTCATTTCCTAATAGTAAATCCACAATGACAGAGGAAGGAAAGAAGGGAGGGAGAAAGAAAGAGAGAAAGACAGGATAGAAGAAGGGGGGAAGAAGAAGTACTCTCACTCATTAATTTATCAAATATTTATTTAGAGCTAGCTATGTTCCAGACACCGATAGGAGCTATGGATATAATGGTTAGCAAAATCATCCATTGTCTCTCACCTCAAAGAGTTTAAAGACAATTGTGATTGTAGGAGATTACTGCTCATCAAAGAATCCCACAAAGAAATGTAAAATCACAGTTCTGTTAATGCTTCCTGGCAGAGGTACATGACACACCTGAATGTGTGTAACAGGATATTTTATGTAGTCAGGGTGGTCAGGCAAGTTTTTCCTGAGGCTATAACACTGAAGTAAATCCTTACTAAACGATGTTAACATAGAGGGTAAAGAAGAAAAGTGTTCCACACAATGGTAACTGTATATTTAAAAGCCTGAGGTTAAGTTGGGGGTTGGGAAGGACTGACACTTATAAATGACTTAAACAAGCTAGTGAGGCCAGAATTCAGAGAGTAAGATGGCACATCAGGTGCAGAGGTGGGGAGGGAGATAAGGTTGAAGAGGAAGTTTTTGCTAGGTCTTCTAGGATTATGTTAAGGAGTATTGTCTTTCTCCTAAGAGCAATTAGAAGCCACTGAAGGTCACAATCTTTGTTCACTGAAGGTTTGAATCTCTGAAGGTCTTTAAAAATTATTGACTTTAATTTTGAGAATATAACATCGCATACAAGGTTAAAACGTTATTGCAATCATTCAGCTGAAGGCAGGAGCTTGGAATAGGACAGCAGTGGAATGTAGAGAAGTGAATAGAAGAGAGAGATATTTAGGGTATCACAGGTTACCTAATTGTAATGGCTGTGGGTTTTAATTATTGGTATGGTTATGGTTATGATTATGATTATGGTTATAATTATGGTTGTGCAGGCTAGAGAGAATGAAGTTGCAAGAATGAATTATGTTTGTTTGTCTCGACTGACAAAATGCATGAGGGAGGGAGCAGGAGAGGATGAGGTTTGCTGAGGGATTGAGCATGTGTTGCAACCTTGACATGCTGAGTTTACTGTGTGTTTGACACATTCAAAAGCAGGTAGTTTATTGGATATATATATATACACACACACACGTATATATACACACACACACACACACACACACACACATATATATATACACATGTATATGTATATATACGGTCCTATAGTTTAGAGTAGAGGTCTGGCTGGAGAGAGGTAGATTGCAAGTCAGATGTAAATAGGCAGTACAGCAATCATGAGAGCTGTTCACCAAATATTTCCAGTTCTGTGTCCTCTGGGAACACGATAAAATTGAATGTCCCAATCTGGATTTATTCGTTAGGAGCTCCTCAAACACGTAAAGCACGCTAACATTTCAATACAGAGAATTTAATACAGGGAAATGTTTATGCATGTGTTAAAAGAGCTGAGAGGCCAAATAGAGGATGGAAAGCCACCTAGGCAAGGAAGGTCAAAGAGAAAGCACTATTAATAGACCCCGGAAGCCATTTGTGGAAGTTGGAACTACATCAAGCTGTCTGTTGGGAGGTGAAATCACAGACAAGCCACTGCTGCTGGAGATACTGCCCAAGGTTGAAAGAAGGAGATGAAATAATCTAATTTATCCACTACCCCCACCCCCTCCGCATTCCACGACGAGTACCTCCCAATGGCCAAAACTACCTGGAATCCAGACAGCAAAAAGGCCTACAAAATGCAGTTCTTGAAAACCAGGGCAAGGTTGAGAAGGGTAGGGAAAGGATCTCAGAGTAAACAGGCAAAAGACTGGAACACAGTCATCATTGACTAGTTCTGATCATGACTTGTGGAAGGAAATAACATGGCATTTTTTGACAGAAAATTTAATTACCAATGGGAGACTCTCTAATGCTCTTTTTTTTCCTGCCATAGTAACCAGTAACATTCTAGATAATGACTGCTCAGACAACGAGGGTAAGTCATGAGTATTCTGCCTAGCAATGAAAGATATAAACTCCTTTTAGAGTTTGATAAAGATTGTTATTAAGGTCCTCAAGTGGAGCTTGATTATGCGGCACTGCGAAAAGAAACTCTAGAAATAAAATGTTTTATTTTTGGAAATATTTTCCCTATTCATTTCAAAGGATGTTTTGAGTTCTCACAAGTGGGTAAAATAACAATAGTAAAATATTTTAAATAATTTTATAGTGAGATATAGTAATGGTGTGTATTAGTCTGTTCTCACACTGCGAATCAAGACAGACCTGAGACGGGGTAATTTATAAAGGAAAGAGGTTTAATTGACTCACAGTTCAGCATGGTTGGGGAGGCCTCGGGAAACTTCCAATCACGGCAGAAGGGGAAGCAAACATGCACTTCTTCATGTGGCAGCAGGAGAGAGAAATGCAGAGCAAAGGTAGGGAGAAGCCCCTTATAAAACCATCAGATCTCATGAAAACTCACTATCATGAGAACAGCATGGGGGAAACCACCCCCATGATTCAATTATCTTCACCTGGTCCCACCCGTAACCCACGGGGATTATTACAATTCAAGGTGAGATTTTGGGTGGGGACACAGCCAAAGCATATCATGGGGGCAGCAAATTTTATTCTCATATTAGGACTTAGTCTTGTCTTTATAGCAAATGCATTCAAATTTGTCACCCAGGCTAGACTGAGTGAACTTACATGTGAGAAAATTGGTATCTTGGTTCTATATAGGACATATTCATGATTAAAGGCTCTTATTTTCTTCCCTAACATAATGACATTTTAATTTAAAAATTAATCATAGCTAGAATGTGGTTCACATCCTAGCTTTGTCAATAACTCTCTCATTATGGGCAGGACTAACGAGAATTTATAGATGCCATTTTTCTAAAGACAGCTAATTACTGGAGATACTGCCTCTGAAAATCCAAAATTTGAAGTGCCCTCTGAATGGCTGCACAATGTTACTGTCACATGATAATGTTCATTATCATTCATTCTGTAGAGATTCTATTTAATTGATAACAATTCCATGCACCAACCAAATAAGCAGCGTGATGTAAGGGAAATGGCAGCACTCATAAAATCAGAAAATGTGGATTAAAGTATTGATAAAGTTCAAATACGATTACTTTTGACAAGCCTCAGAGCCCCTCTAAACTCTGTTTCCTTATTTTCAAATAATAATGCCTAATTCACAGAATTGTGATGACAGGCCGGGCGCGGTGGCTCAAGCCTGTAATCCCAGCACTTTGGGAGGCCGAGACGGGCGGATCACGAGGTCAGGAGATCGAGACCATCCTGGCTAACACGGTGAAACCCCGTCTCTACTAAAAAAATACAAAAAACTAGCCAGGCATGGTGGCGGGCGCCTGTAGTCCCAGCTACTCGGGAGGCTGAGGCGAGAGAATGGCATAAACCCGGGAGGCGGAGCTTGCAGTGAGCTGAGATCCGGCCACTGCACTCCAGCCTGGGCGACAGAGCGAGACTCCGTCTCAAAAAAAAAAAAAAAAAAAAAAAAAGAATTGTGATGAGAATAAAATGAAAAAGTGCCCTGTAAATGGTAATGTCTAGTTAAATAAATATGTGATGTAGGTCAGGCACAGTGGCTCACGCCTGTAATCCGAGTGCTTTGGGAAGCAGAGGTGAGAGGACCACTTGAGGCCAGGAGTTCAAGACTAGCCTGGGCAACATACGGAGACCTTGTTTCTACAAAACTAAAAAATTAACTGGGCGTGGTGGTGCATACCTGTGGTCCTAGCTACTCCAGAGGCTGAGGTAGGAGGACCACTTGAACCTTCCAAGTGGAGGACCTTGGGAGGTCAAGGCTATAGTGAGCCATGATCACATCACTGCACTACAGCCTGGACAACAGAGTGAGACCCTGTCTCAAAAACAAAATGTGATATATTATAACATAATAGGTACTGACAAACACAGGGTAGTTTCTGCAGCAAAGAGTTGTTCCTATATTTTCTTTTTTTCCTTTTTTATTTTTATTTTTGAAACAGATTCTCTCTCTGTCACCCAGGCTAGAGTGCAGTGACACAATCTCGGCTCACTGAAACCTCCGCCTCCCGGGTTCAGGTGATTCTCCTGCCTCAGTCTCCTGAGTAGCTGGGATTACAGTAGCATGCGCCACCATGCCTGGATAATTTTTGTGTTTTTAGTAGAGACAAAGTTTCACCATGTTGGCCAGACTGGTCTCGAACTCCTGACCTCAGTTGATCCGCCTGCCTCAGCCTCCCAAAGTGCTGGAATTACAGGTGTGAGCCACCGTGCACTCCCCAACCCCATATTTTCTTAAAGTACTTGTTCGCTGGTAAAATAAAGCATTAATTTTTTTGTTCATGCTAAAATTCACGTTATTCTACAAAATATAAAGTAAAAATATACTAAAATCTCAAGTATTCAAATAAATAAAGAAAGCTAGAAATACAAATTCAGAGTGTCCTTCCAACAAGACCTAAATTCATAGTTCAGCAAATTTGCTTACCTAATAAAATTTTAATACTATTATTGTTATCATTGCCCTAAATATATACTGAACAGGGGTGTTCTTGGGGATTTGGAGAATAAAATGGCATATGGTATTCTAAGTGACAATAATTATACTGGAAAGCAGAGACAGAGGTTTTCAATGGAAAAACATATTTGCTCAGCATCTCAAAATAGGGACATTTTGAAATACCACCCTATAAAATTTTAAGAGTATTAAACAGTGTTCTAAAATAAATGTACAAGTAAAGTAGTTTCCTTATAGCTCTAAATCCAATTCCAAAATTCATTTTATTTTTGAGAAAGTGGGATTTCAGGCCTATGAATAGTTGTTTTAAGTTTGTCAGGGATTCTCATATTCTTTAAAATGTAAATGGCAAAACGTGTATATCAAATTACTACAGGAGTTGTCCAATCTTCACTGTCTTTTGCAAGGGCTTCAGGTGATGCAGAAGAGAATTTAAGAGAGAGGTTAAAATGAGGAGAATCTGAGTCAATAACTTCTTATATTTTAATAATAATACCATTTTCATTAGATAATTAAGTGATATAAATACATTTTAAAACAAGAAAGAAGTAAACATGCAATTTCCCTTGAGCTTTGAGCTGTTTCATAACGCTGAAATAATTCTGACTGTTTTCTATATCGCAAAGCATTAATTTTGTGTGTCGTCTGGAGTGAAAGAGTATATGCGTGTCATCTGAGCAAGGTTATGCAGGTTAACCAAAATGTCCAGGAGGCATTTTCTTTAGCAGTGTTCACATTATATTTTTAGTGTGTCAATCACAAATGACCCACTGGTATTTGTTTCACTTCAGCCTTGCTTAGAAACTCACTAGGAGAAATTCAAAGAGCACAGAGAAATGCTACCTGCTTTGTGGGGTGTGAAGAAGGTATGAAAAAATTATTGTGTGATAATCAAATTCTAGTGGTTTCTTAATTATTTATCCTGACTTTAAAATTTTATTTATGTTTTAATCCTTCAAACCTCTTCCGGGATAAAAACTTCAAATCCGATTGATGTGTTATTAAATTAACTCAACATGTTATAGGGGCTTATTGAGGACGTATGGACCCAGCCAGAGTTGATATCATGGATAGAAAAACACAAACAGTGCAAGTATGCAGCCATGATCCCAAGAAAATTTAGGCCACGTAGAATCATTTAATGTGGTCACCTCAGTTCAATAATCAATTGTTGTAGTATAATGTCAAGTTCACCAAGAAAACGTAGAATATAGAGAAGAGAAATTCCCCACTACTGTTAGTGTCAAGATGTACTGAATCTACTCATCTGTCAAGTATATTCCTTGAACTATGTAACATAAGCGGTTGTTTCTACCTCAATTTATTTATAAAGAACCATTTCCAAAAATACATCAATGAAGAAAATTTGAGAGGTAGACTTCTAAAGCCTGCTTTGTTAATCATTCCTAAAAAAGAATTATGCAAATCAGAATGGAAAAGATTCCTGCTTAGAGTCACCGAAATGACCACATTTCATGAAAACTAAGGGGCAAACCAATGAATAAGAGATGTACCGCCATCTCCTATGTACCAGTAAGAGAGAAAAAAACAAAATGCTGCTAACGAAAAGATGACAAACCTTGTACTATCAGATTAAATCCTGATTTCAGAGATGTTAAAAATGTGCTTAGAATGGATGAAATGTGACAGTTGATTTTTGTTTCCTCAACTTCCTCATAGAGAACATCTAAAAGTCAACCCAATGGAAATTCACAACGAGTTAATTTGTTCAAGTATTTCAACTCAACCTGGTTCCATAAATTGGAAAACTATTAAGAAATTACTACTTTACCTACAAAATCCCAGAGAAAAGACTATTGTTAAGTATAATCACAATTGTGTTATGATTGACAAATGTAAGTATCAGCCTAAATAGCCAAATGAAACATGGAGATTGATTTTGGTTGACTAAAATATTAAAAGATAAAGATGGTTTGCGATGGTGGCCTGGAGCTGACAGGCAGCTGGGGTTTCACCAAGGAAGTGAAGCAGTTAATGTCATAATTAGGGGAAAGAAGATTGTTGATTCAGTCATTGTAGCTGATTTTTGTTAACTAGTTATAGTATTTTAAAAGCCATGCTTTCCAGTAGTACATCATTTAACTGGTAGAAAGTTAAACTAGTTTCATATTTTAAATTGTAACTTTCTTTACTCCAATAAATTTTTCAGTCTCGCAAAGTTAAAAGCTCTGCCATTATCTGTACTCTAAACATCTCAATAATAAAATTTGTGATTATTCAAATATTTTAAGTAATAACCTGAATTTTCTATTTTGCAAATAGTAAGAAAATATATTACCAGACAATACTCACAGCCTTGTGAAAGAAGGCTACAAAAGTTCTATGGATAAGATGACCCAGCAATTCCAATCTTAGTTATATACCTAAAGAACTGAAAACTGGGGCCGGGCATGGTAGCTCATGCCTGTACTCCCAGCACTGTGGGAGGACCAGCCTGGTCAACATGGTGAAACCCTGTCTCTACTAAAAATATTAAAAAATTAGCTGGGTGTGGTAGCACACGCCTGTCATCCCGGCTACTTGGGAGGCTGAGGCAGAAGAATCACTTGAACCTGGGAGGTGGAAGTTGCAGTGAGTCGAGGTCGTGCCACTGCACTCCAGCCTGAGCGACAGAGTGAGACTCAGTCTCAAAACAAAACAAACAAAAAAAAAAAAACAAGCAACAAAACAATAACAACAACAACAACAACAAAAAAACAGAATTGAGAACAGGTACTTATACATTAATCTTCAGAGCAGCACTATTCCCAATAGCCAAAAAGTGGAAACAATGAATATATATATCAACAGACGAATGAAGAAACAAATGTGGTATATCTATATGATGTAATATTATACAGCCATAAATAAGAAAGCATGGATACATGCTATAACATAAATGAATCTCAAAAACCTGTCTGGTGAAAGAAGCCAGACACAAAAGGTCATGTATTATATAATTCCATTTATATGAAATATGTAGAATAAGTAAATCCATAGAGACAGAAAGCAGATTGATAGATATGAGGCTTGATATTGGTGTAATGAGAATACCTTGGAACTAAACAGACGTGATGGTTGCACAACACTACAAATGTATTAAAAGCCGCTGAATAGTTTAGGATTTTTTTTTTTCCATTTTATTGAGGGATACTCAACAAAAACAAATTGTATACATTTAAGGTATTCACCTTGATGTTTTGATATATGTATACATTATTAAATGATTGCCAAAATCAACTTAAGTAACATATTCATCACCTCACATAGTTACCATTTTCTTTCTTTTCCTTTTTGCAGCGAGAGCACTTAAGGTCTACCTTCTTAACAAATTCCAAGTATCTTTCATTATAGTTACCTTGCTGTACATTAGATCCCATCTCAAGAAATTATCAATCTTGCATAATTAAAACATTGTACCCTTTGAACAACATCTCCCCAATCCTCTTTCCCCCCAACCCTGACAAACACCATTCTACTCTCTTGTTCTGTAAGTTTGCCTATTTTAGATCTCACATATAAATGAGATCAGTCAGCAATGGCGAGTGTCTGGCTTATTTCCCTTAGCATAATTTCCTCCAGGTTCATTTATGTTTTGAAAATGGGTTTCTTTCTTTTAAGGCTGAATAATATCTAATTGTATATAGATACCACAATTTATTTATCCATTTGTCCAGAAATGAAAAGAAGAGACATTGCAATGGGTACCTCAAAAAGGATCATACATGACTATTATGAAGAATTTTACGTCAAAAAACTAGATAGCCTAGAGAACATGAATAAATTCTTGAATACCTACAACCTAACAAGAAGGAATTGAGAATAAAAAGAAAGCCTGAAAAGACCAATAACAAACAAGGAGATTCAATCAGTAATCAAAAACCTTCTAACAACAACAAAAAAGCCCAGAAGCAGATGGCTTCACGGGTGAATTCTACCAAACATTCAAACAAATATTAATACCAATCCTTCTTAAACCCTTTCAAAAAACAGAAATAACTTGATGAGGCCAATATCACTCTAATATCAAAGCTAGACAAAGCCACTACAAGAAAACTACAGACCAATATCTCACATAACATACATGCAAAAATTCTCCACAAAATACCAGAAAACTAAATTTAATAACATACTAAAAGGATTACACACAATGATCAAGGGGGATTTATCCCTTAGAATCAAGGATGATTCAACAAATCAATCAATGTGATACACCACGTTAACAGACTCTAAGATAAAACTACATGATCATCTCAATAGATTCCAAAAAAAAAAAGCATATGACAAAATTTAACATCCATTCATGATTTTAAAAAAAAACCTCTCAACAAAATATAGGTATAGAAGGAACTGACTTCAGCATAATAAAGATCACATATGAAAAATCCACAGCTAATATAATCAATGGGGAAGAGCCGAAAGCTTTTCTGCTAAGATCTGATATAAAGCTAGGGTACCCATGCTTACTACTTCTCTTCAACATAGTGTAAGAAGTTCTAGCCACAGCAATAAGACAAGAAATAAAAGGCATTTAAATCAGAGACGAAG
Organism: Rhinopithecus bieti; assembly: GCF_001698545.2. NCBI lineage: Eukaryota > Metazoa > Chordata > Mammalia > Primates > Cercopithecidae > Rhinopithecus > Rhinopithecus bieti. Next base: position 36,556 of record NW_016829221.1, on the reverse strand, counting down.
AAGTAAAACTATCTGTTTGTAGATGACATGATCATATGTGTAAAAAACACTAATGACAACAAAAAAACTGTTAGAATAATAAACAAATTCAGTAAAGTTGCAAGATACAAAATTAGCATACAAGAAACCACTGTCCTGTCTATCTATTGACAACAAACTATCCAGAAAGGAAATCAAGGGAAAAAAAATCCTATTTACACTAGCAATAAAAAGAATCAAATACCAGGGAATAAATTTAGCTAAAAGATGAAAGATTTTACACTGAAAATTTAAAACATTGATTAGGAAAATAAAAGAAAATACAGATAAAAGAAATGACATCCTGTGTTCACTGATTAGAAGAATTAATATTGTTAAAGTATTCACACTACTCAAAATGATCTATGATCTATATACTGAACGCAATCCCTATCTAAATCCTAATGGCATTCTTTACAGAAATGTAAAAATTCTTAAAATTCATATAGAACCACAAAGACTCCAAATAGCTGAAGCAATCTTGAGCAAGAAGAATAAAACTGAAGGCATCATACTTCCTGGTTTCAAAATAATATATTACAAAGCTACAGCAATCAAAACAGTATGGCAATGGCATAAAAACAGGCATAAAGACCAATAGAACAAAATAGAGAGCCCAGAAATAAATCCACACATTTATGGTCAACTGATGCTTAACAAAGATGCCCAGAAAATAAAATGGGAAAAGGATAGTCTCTTTAATAAATGGAGTTAAGAAAACTGGATAGCTATGTGCAGAATACTTAAACTGTGCTTTTATTTCACACCATATTCAAAAATCAATTCAAAATGTTTAAATATTTAAATGTAAGACCTGAAACCTTATAACTATTAAAAGAAAACAGAGGGAAAAAGTTTCTGGACATTGCTCCTGCCAATGACTTTTTTGTAATGACACCAAAAGCTCAAGCAACAAAAGCAAAGACAAGTGAGATTACATCAAGCTAAAAAGCTTCTACACAGCGAAGAAAACAATTAATAAAGAAAAAAAAATAAAACAAAAACAAAACTTATGAAATGGGAGAAAATATTTGCAAACCATGTAACTAATAAGTCGTTAATATTCAAAATATATAAGGAACTCATACAATAATAACTAAATAATGAAAAAACAAAACCCGAATAAAAATGGGCAAAGAATCTGAATAGATATTTCTCTAAAGAAGACATACAAATGGTCAACAGATAATATGAAAAGCTGCTCAACATCACTAATTATGTGGAAAATGCAAATCAAAATCACAATGAGATATCACCTCACCCCTGTTAGAATAGCTATTATTAAAAAGACAAAACATATCAAGTGTTGGAGAGGATGTGGAGAAAAGGGGACCCTTGCACACTGTTGTTGGGAATGTAAATTAGCACAGCCATTATGGAAAACAGTATGGCGATTCCTCAAAAAACTACAAATAAAACTACCATATGATCCAGCCATCCCACTTCTGGGCATATACTGAAAGGAAATGAAATTTGGTTCTGGAAAAGATACCTGAACTCCCATGTTCACTGCAGCATTATTCACAATAGCCAAGATAAGGAAACACACACTGAATTGCACATTTTTAAATGGTCAATTGTATATGAATTTCACTTAAATTTTAAAACAATGTTCTGTGATTAGACAGAACTATTAATAAATTCCCTTTTAGCCTTGACATTGATAATGCAGCCTTCGGCACGTTAAACTCTCCACTCAGCTTTCAGGGTTAACATGAAGATTAAATAAAATACTATATTTACAGTACCTAACATACAGCAGAGTATTAGAAAAAAGAAACTTTCCTTCTCTGTTATTTTTCTCTCTATGGTCTATTGGGACTTTAGAATATCAATTTATAAATATAAATAAGCACGTAAACAAGTATCTCAGCCTCAAAATGCATTTTAAAACTTTTTTCCTTTCTTGCTTTCAGCCTTGAAACATATTTTGCAACTCTGTTTCCTCCTTTCCCACCAGGCATTTCAGTGAACAGTGCTCGCTTATGCAATTATGTGCTTGCCTTAAAATTCCAGGGCCCAATTTTGAAACAAATCAGGCAGAGAGACCCAGCAGCAGAATCCTCCTGCTTAGGAGGAATTACAGATAGCCCACCACTACCGGGCCAAAGTTAAGGTGATGCAAACCGGATCTTCCAACGGGTAATTACTAAAGATAGCCATCGGAACAAAACATAGACCTGCAACCTCCTGCACCATTCTGGCATATTTCCCACACCTTTTCCTTCTCAAACTCCTTTACCCAGCCCAAAAAAAAAGCCTGGCCATCTCCCATCTGCTAGCATTTGATCAGCAAAGTTGCTTTCCTTTCACCATATCTCACTTCTCATGTTTTTGGCCTCTGAATGGCGAGCAGTCAGACGCGAGCTAGTTACAGATAACAAAAAAAAAAAAAAAAATGGAAGGAGGGGGAGGAAAAGAAGGAGGTGGTAGAGGCTGCAACATGACAATGCTCTGCAACTTCCTGAAATTTATCCTGAAGAAGTACTCAGGCTGGGCGTGTTGGCTCACTGCTATAATCCCAGCACTTTGGGAGGCTAAGAGAGGCGGATCACTTGAGGTCAGGAGTTCGAGACCAGCCTGGCCAAGACAGTGACACCTCATCTCTACAAAAAATACAAAAATTAGTTGGACATCGTGGTACATGCCTGTAATCCCAGCTACTCAGGAGGCTGAGGCAGGGGAATCGCTTGAATCCGGGAGGCAGAGGATGCAGTGAGCCGAGATCACGCCACTGAACTCCATCCTGGGTGACACAGTGAGACTCCGTCTCAAAAAAAAAAAAAAGGAGTAATCATAAGGCTATCTTTGAAAGTATGCAAGACACACACAGTCTCATAGAAAGTATACACATCTCAGTGTTGTGTTGGTATCAGAGTGAAAATGTGAAAACCAAGTGTCCACCAATAAGAGATTGGTTAAGTAAATAAACGAAGACATATGAATCAATTCAATATACCGCTACACAGACATTATAATCATGATGCAGATTCGTATTTAATGACTACATTGATAGATGTCTATGCCATATTGTGAAAGGGGGAGTTGAAGCCAGTTTCAAAATTGTATATATCACATGATCCTTCTTATATAACATACAAACACACAGAGAAAACTATAATATGCACACAAAACATAAAGATCTTTAAATGCTGGCATTAAAGATAACATTCATAATACCTTTAGAAAAGAAAAGTCAGTAAAACTTTCTATTTTGGAAAACTGAAGTAACGAAGAAATTTTAATAACATACCTGTCTCATTATCATACAAAATTAGTTGACTTGTATAAGTACTATAATTTATATGTCCTCCCCTCTATAACTGATGTATCAGATTTCATAACAGAACTATTATTTTATAAGGTAGAACTTTCCTTTGTAAAAAATAAATACACTATTTACTAGCTGTGTAGCTTCTAAAAATTAACCTCCGCACATCAAAATGTTGAGAAACTGAGTTATATAATTGGTACAAGAATATCAGTCTGTCACTATGTATAAGAGAAAAAGAATCAGGGTCAGGATTTTTGAGTCCTTAGACCTAGAAAATGCTAGTAAAATCCTCAAAAACAATACAAGTCCTCAAGAAAAGGCAAAATCCTAAAGAAAGAGGGTTTTGCTTTGTTGGGGTTTTTTTTTTTCAGTCAGACTCTCATGCTGTCACCCAGGCTGGAGTGCAGTGGTGCAATCTTGGCTCACTGCAACCTCTGCCTCCCTGGTTCAAGCGATTCTCTTGCCTCAGCCTCCCGAGTAGCTGGGAGGATAGGCGAGCGCCACCATGCCCGGCTAACTTTTGTATTTTTAGTAGAGACGGGGTTTCGCCATGTTGGCCAGGCTGGTCTCAAACTCCTGACCTCAGGTGATCCACCAGCCTCAGCCTCCCAAAGTGCTGGAATTACAGGCATGAGCCACCATACCCAGCCATAAAATAAGTGTTATTAAGATGCGCACAGAAAATAAAAGAATACTGCACAGTGCAGCACATCCATGTGAACTTTTAAACCTCTCCTTTCCTTGGTGTTTAATCTGTGATGAAGCTGACATCCTCCAAAACACCAGGAAAGTACATTAAGATAAATACAGATGTGAATCCTTCCTTCTGTCTATTCCTGATTTTTAAATTTTTTTTTTTTTTTTTTTGAGACGGAGTCTCGCTCTGTCGCCCAGGCTGGAGTGCAGTGGCCAGATCTCAGCTCACTGCAAACTCCGTCTCCCAAGTTTACGCCATTCTCCTGCCTCAGCCTCCCATGTAGCTGGGACTACAGGCGCCCGCCACCTCGCCCAGCTAGTTTTTTGTATTTTTTTTAGTACAGACGGGGTTTCACCGTGTTAGTCAGGATGGTCTCTATCTCCTGACCTCGTGATCCGCCCGTCTCGGCCTCCCAAAGTGCTGGGATTATAGATTTAAGCCACCGTGCCCGGCCCTTAAATTTTCTTAAGGAATTTAAGGATGCTTTAAAATCATCTTAGTGGCTAAATTTAGAGGATGGAGCAATAAAATGATAATATCATAGATTAAAAATTAAGTGTTGTGGTAAAAAAAAATTAAGAATAGTGAGGCTATTACCACTTAAAGTATTTCAGTAGTCAAATGTTTTCATTAACAATCACAGAGGTGAACTGTCACTGATTTCTTCTACCAAAGTATTGTGTTTAACAATGATTACCAATGATTCAAAAGGTAGTAAGACATGACATGACATATGTCTAACCAAAGCTGGACATATGGTGAGATGTTCAATATATTATGTGCAATGTTATATATATTGTATTATGCTTTATGTAATGTATGCTATATTTAATACTATATGTAAAGTATTATGTTCAATGCTATCTGTATTGGCTTAGGTTAAAATATTGGGATAATATAAGCAGCAAATAGTTAGCTACACTCATCTAACTTATGAATGAAATACAGTTACCCCAAACAACTGAACTCCTACCAAGACTTCAGGACTTGGAGCTGCCCAGTTATATGTTCTGCATCATGAAGAGTTAAATCAGCACAATGTAAGCATTGCTGTTTGTATATTTTCCTTACATGATTTCTAATTATTTTTGTCTGTGACTGTTATCCTCAACAAAACTACAGTTTATTAAGAGCAGGTCTCCTTTATACTTGTTCTTACTAGCCTCCCATCTAATACTGCCTTCCTCACCCCACCCCCATATTTCTCCACAGTAGTAAGCAAAAGCTGGACGTATGGTAGATGCCCAATATATTATGCGCAATGTTATATATATTGTATTATGCTTTACGTAACGTATGCTAAATTTAATACCATATGTAAAGTATGAGGCTCAATGCTATCTGTATTGGCTTAGGTTAAAATATTGGGACAATATAAGCAGCAAACAGTTCTTGTAATGCAGTTTGTCTCTCAGCCTAATTGCAATGCCTACTTATACCAGCACACTTGGGCTTGGCAAACACACACAGAATGGCTGACACGCTCAAGCAACCATTACATGACAAGTCAGAGACACAGTGGGGGTTAAAAAAATATGCTTCAACGATGCCCTGGAATGTACCTTTGAACAATATTATGGAAATAAGAAGGATTAGCAGCAACAAATATTCAGTGCAAGCAACAGGAAAGATGAATGAGATTACTTAAGCATTTAAAGCACCTAAGTCTAAAAGGTAGAAACACCAAAAAACAGCCATACATTGCTGCTATTGTTAGGCATTATCTACACCAAATGGTCACATAATATTATGGTTATATGTCTAGTAATTACAGCCACATCCCATATATACTCACTACTAAAAACAGTATGTCCATCTTCAAATAATTCTGAATCATTACTTACGGACTTTTATATACACCAACTAGGCTATTTTTTCTTAGTGTTTTATTGTGCATTAAAACTAAACTAAGGAAATATTTAATTATTAATTATTTTAAATTCATATTGCCAGGCACACTGTCTAGAGATTTGGGTATATAAAATGTGTATGCATTGAATACATGACATAAAAATAGAGCTGAATATTTTTCAAGTTCAATTAGCTGATTTTGATCTAAAAATCCAATTATTCATAAATCATGAATACTACATAAACGTATGTACTCTCTAACTTTAAAATGAGTTAAGAGTTTTGAAATT
>NW_016829221.1:16134-25803 GCF_001698545.2 Rhinopithecus bieti | reverse complement strand
TTTTTAAAGCAGAAACAGGGTTTCACCATGTTGGCCAGTCTGGTCTTGAACTCCTGACCTCAAGTGATCCACCCGCCTCAACTTCCCAGAGTGCTGAGATTACAGGTGTGAGCCACCATACCTGGCCTTGGGGCTACATTTTTAATTGTGTTGTTCCACCTGAAACATCCCCATTTCTCTTCCAGCCATCCTTAACTCTAATATGTCATATTCCCTATTACTTTTTCTGATAAATTTCTGGTCCAGTTCATCTTAGCAAAGAGCCTGAAATAAAGTAACACCTAAGAGACAGTTTGTTGAATGAATGACTCAGCACTTTGAATATCTATATTTATCTAAAACATGGACAAAGTATGTTGAACAAAGTCCATCTTTGTTCAACATATCAGATGAGGGCAATTTTTATAAGTGTTTCCTGATTATGAAAGACGTGTCAAACACTTAAGTTTCCTAATTTAATCCTCTTAACCACTGTGAGAAAGAATGAATATTATTATTATCCTCATTTTATTGAAATGTAAAACAGTCAAAGAGAAGTTAAGTAACCAGACCATTGGTATGACACAAATTCAGTTCCAGGTCTGTTTTATGACAAATCTCATGACTATATTATGCTATCCATGGCTCACAGTATATTAAACACCTTCATAACTGGAGCATATCATGAGAGGCCACAAGCAGTGTCTAAAGCAAGCGTTTTCCAACAGAGACCTTCAAGGAGGAGAAAGAGGGTATCCCAAGAATGACAGTTGAATAGACGTGGCTATTTGGAATCTAGGACTAGAAATTTATGACATTAAATCAATCATCAAAGATATTTATTTACTACAGCTATATGCTATTTATATACAAAGCTGCAGACACAAAACTGAGTCAGAAAACAATTCTTGGCCGGGTGCAGTAGCTCACGCCTGTAGTCCGAGCACTTTGGGAGGCCGAGGTGGGTGGATCCAGAGGTCAGGAGTTCTAGACAAGCCTGGCCAACATGGTGCAACCCCGTCTCTACTAAAGATACAAAAAATTAGCTGGGGATGGTGGCATGTACCTGTAATATCAGCTACTCGGGAGGCTGAGGCAGGAGAATCGCTTGAATCCAGGAGGCAGAGATTGCAGCGAGCTGAAATCGCACCATTGCACTCCAGCCTGGGTGACAGGGCAAGACTCCGTCTCAAAAAAAAAAGAAAGAAAAGAAAAGAAAAGAAAAGGAAAAGGAAAAGGAAAAGGAAAAGGAAAGGAAAGGAAAAGAAAAGGAAAAGGAAAGAAAAGGAAAAGAAAAGAAAAGAAAAGAAGAGAAAAGAAAAGAAAAGAAAAGAAGAGAAAAGAAAAGAAAAGAAAAGAAAACAATTCTTTTGGATTGCCAGCCTTTGAATCCCAGTGGCATTGCTATGATTGGCTACAAAGGAAACCTGCCCCCTTCATGATTTTTATGACACCCAAGTCCACACAACTAAATATGTAATTTTACTAAAAATATAGTAAATTGCAAATGCAAACATGCTTTAAAGCAAGCTGCTTTTTCTCCCATACCCAAACAGCTCAGCTCCAAGCACCACCTAACTGCTACATAGAAATTCTAAGGTTGCCACTGCTGAAGGCTGGGATCTGTTATCAACCGAATGTTTGTGTTCCTCTAAAATTCATATGATGAAATCTGAATCCAGAATGTGATGGTATTAGAGGGTGGGGCCTTTGGGAGGTAATTAGGACAAATGGGTAGAACCCTCACGAATGGAATTAGTGACCTTACAAAAGAGACCCCAGAGAGCTTGCTCTCTGCTCTCCACCATGTGAGGATACAAGAAGATGGCATTCTGCAAACAAGAAGAGGGTTCTCACCAGAAACCCACCATGCTAGCATCCTGTTCTCTAACTTCAAGCCTACATAACTGGGAGAAATAAGTTTCTGTTGTTTACAAACTACCCAGTCTATGGCACTTTGTTATACAACAGCCTAAGACAGGTTCAGAACATCAATCAGGAGAGGAGGGATCAGAGCTGTAGTCACCAGAAGGGTGTTCAGAACCAGGTATGTGGAAGAATGAGAAAGGAGTTACTAGCATGAGGCAAACAGACAAAAATGTGTTCACAGTAGCAAAACAGGAGTCCAGTTACTAGGATCAGGGCACAAGATCCAAATCAGGCAGGCAACTGTAGGCAAGAATTTAAGCAAAAGACATGCGAGGCAACATGGGCCTCCAAAGTGATTCGATTGACAATAAGTTTTGTTTTACTTTAGAGCTGCGGTACAAAACCATGAAACATGAAACTTATACTTAAGATTCAGGCAGACCCAGTTTGTGACCTATTTTACAAAGATTATTTTACAGGGTAACAGTGCTGTAAATCTAGGTAAGAAGCTAATTAGTCACCATAACTATCTTGGGTAGTAAGCACTGTATATTTCCCAAATGTATTTTTTTAAGGTAATTCACAGCCCAAGAATGATTTCATTCACTTGCTTGGAATTTTTTTAATGACCATCTTGAAAATATGTACACATCTCTTCAATAAAAAATGGTTTTCTTACGTGAATTTAAAATTAGGCCTAAAAATACAGTAGAATTGACATGTCATTAGAAGTAATAAATATCTCCATACTACAAGAAAACTGTCTAATTCAAGATGCAAATTGTTAATATATAGCAAATAGAAAGTCACTGCTGGATAAATAAGTAGTACTAGTAAAATTTAGCCCCCAGTACATGGCGCAATTAAGTCTACTTTCTCGAGGAAAGGTATAATGACTGAAGGAAGTCACGAATACTGTATATTTACTAATATCAATTAGCAATTTGTTGTGTTTATATAGCCAACTAAGCCAGGTGACAGCAAAAATAAATCCAAGTATCACCTACTTGATAGAAAGCTTTCATTCAGAATAGCTGATTTTTCAATTACATACCTTTAAAAAACAATCAAAGCAAAAGGACCAAAAGAAACAAGGTTTTTTTGTTCTAATTAGAAAAGTTTTATGTGTTTGTGTATTCATTCATACTTTGCTACTCTTTTCACTTTAATATAGTCCTACTTACAGAATAATAGATTTAGTTTATAAATAAAAAAATTATTCAAAAACCGCCTACTAATGCATTTATCTTTGTATTAATACTTTGGAGGTACTGGATTTAAATACCTTCTTAGAAATGCAATTCATCCTTCTTCTTTGTCCCGTTTCTTCTTGGATTCCCTCTTTGACAGTCTTATAAGACCCACAGATCTTCACTATCAGCTTTCCCATATCCATCATATTTATCAGATTGTTAAATTATTTTTATTAGCTCAATCCACAAATAGGTGGGGTCCACTGTGCCTTTTAGCAAGTTCAAAATCCACACAGGTAAGGGTTGGGTTATTTGGATGTCATTTTACAGATTTTTTTCACTGGACATCCTGCAGCAGCATAAAGGAAGCATTTCTTAGTATGTAACATCACCTTCCAACTTCTCAGGGTACCACAGCCTAGTGGGGACGAGAAATGGGCTGGCATTAAGAACGCTCCACCTATCCTCCAGAAAGCTGAACCATCCACTGGCTAAGTGCTCTAACCTGGAGAGCATGGGTCTTCTTGGGCCTGCGTGGGCCAGTGTAGGCCCATGCAGGCCAGTACAGCGTGGGCAAGCACCAGAGCGCGCGTGCATGCTCCATAGCTGACACCGACTCTTGAGTCTCTGTTTTTTCACATTTCCTCCCACTTCTATGACATTTAGGGATATAGGAATAATCTCATTAGTCACTAACCTCAGGAAGTGTACTGTTTCAAATGATCTTTGCTGCTTATAAAGTACCACTTATAGCCAGGCATGGTGGCTCATACCTGTAATCCCAGCACTTTGGGAGGCTTAGGCAGGTGGATCACCTCAGGTCAGGAGTTCAAGACCAGCCTGGCCAACACGGTGAAACCCCATCTCTACTGAAAATACAAAAATTAGCCAGGCCTGGTGGTACACGCCTGTAATCCCAGCTACTCGGGAGGCTAAGGCAGGAGAATTGTTTGAACCTGGGAGGTGAAAGTTGCAGTGAGCCGAGATCACGCCACTGCACTCCAGTCTGGGCGACAGGGTGAGACTCCATCTCAAAAAAAAGAAAAAAAAAAGTGCCACTTATAAATAGAACTGCCATATTTAGTAAATAAAAATACAGGACACCCAGTGTAATTTGTACCTCGGATAAGTAGTAATTTTATTTTAATATAAATATATTTCATGTAATATTTGGGACATACTTATACTTTTTTAAATTCCTTGCTTTTATATCTGGGCATCCTGTAACTTATCTGCCAACCCTATTTATCAAGTATGGGTCTAGATAAGGAGTCCTGATTGTATGATAATCAAACCATCTTCTTGGGAACAGTGCCTCAGTGCCTTAGTTGACTGTATTGCCTTGCAATTTCAGTGGTCTAGTTGTTGGTCAGAGATGTCCAGCCGCAAGACTGCATTTGTAGTACACATTTGTGCAGTGAGGTAATGATACCTGTGCTTTACCAGAGTACACGCATGGTTTTAAAAATTTATTGGAAATATTTGACGATGTCCAGTTCAATGGACATTATTTATTTTGTCCCCAAACTAAATGTCTCCCTCTAAAAGCAAATGGAAACAGGTACAAATTTACACCATATAGCTTTACCTACATGAACAAAACCACTTGGAGACCAGATTTAGAGACTAGCAAGTAGTCTGCAGTTCTGCTCTTCCCTTGTACATGGAAGTTCCCTGGAAATTGTTTGGTTCACCTTCCAGTAACTACAACGTTGTATAATGGCAACAAGCCTGACAAGCACAGCTCTCTGAGTTCTGAGAAAAAGTTCATTTAGTCTTCCTGATTCCATACTGAATGTGGTAGAGTGTAGCTTAGAGGTGATCAGCATGTGGGGAGAAGAGGATTATTAGGCAGGGACAGCCCAAGTTGTGGCTAAACTCCACAGAATACAGTAGAAAAACCAAAGGAAGGCAAAGACACAAAGAACCATTGATCATACTTAAAAGATTAAGCCTCAGGAATGATTGGACAAAGCCAGCACTGTGGGATCACCGTGGAGGAGATCAAAAAAGAAATTCAGTAAAGCTAAAAGAAACCTGTAGACACATGTCACCAATGCAAGCCAAGGATGGTTAGACAGAAATAGCCCCCTGCAGATATTTCTTACAGTAACTCCAAATAAAATCGTATTCTCTGAATTCACAATGTAGTCTTTACTCTTGTCATATTTTCCCAAGTCACAGTACTCACATACATATAAATATAGAAATTGAAAGTCTCTTCCTTCATGTTCAAAAAATTTTAAAGATACATTTTAGATGAATGACATTTCAGCTCAAATCACAATTGAATTTTCGGGGACAGTTACAATTCAAAATCATGATGCTCCCTATGGATTTATACTTTGGTTTAAAAATGTTAGTTACATTTGAATGCATTTGATTTGTTGTCTTTTCTGTTTGCGTAGAAAAAAAAACAGGAAAGATGACTATAATTATGCATACTTTGCAATGATTAGGCATTTAATATGCAATAAGATATTTGCTAGGGAAGTATGTCTATGGCTAGAACAGAGAACAGGCTCCAGGGTTATGTCAAGCTACAAAGTGATATGTATGCGAATGAATTCTCAGGCTCATTAATCATTTTTGTACTTGAAGTGCTAAACTGCTAATGTTACACTGAGAGTGAAAATGAAGTAATTAAGGAGTTTAATAGCTGCAGTCTTTTGAGAAGAAAACAAGTTGATAATGCTTCTTTTAATATGTTACATAAATTGGATTTTTTGTTAAATTACAAAAACCGGGTTCATCTATTGTGTAGCTTCAAACGACACAAATCATTTGATTATATTTGTATATGGGGCCAACAGATTGCTATGTAAAGGCAGTTCACTAAACCATCCCATTTATAACAGAAAGTCTCGGTTACCAAGAGCACAAAAACACCTATCAGGTTCTCATCTTTTTTTCTTTTGATGCACTAAAGCTTACTTCTCAAATTATCTGTGGTGAAGGGCCAGTTTCTGTTCCTTTGTTTCCAATTCATCAGAGATACATTACTTCACAACATGCAATGCCAATGACTTGAAAAATGGAACAGAGAGACATACAAAATACAATTCCCTTTTAAAATTACTGGATCCAACAGATACAACAGTACTCAGTCGGATTCCTATAAAAGTTTCTAATAACCTATTCTCAATTACTCCATAGACCGGAAATAATGTGAGGCCCTGCAGCAGCCCGAGTTGAAAAGCACCACTCTAAAAGCAGAAGTCTGGAGAGCAGTGGTTTGGCCATAAACTGACACCAGTTCACTTACTGGCTGCATATTCAGGTCACCTGAAGGCTAGGGACACCTATGAGGAACTAATATTCTGTGTAAACCTCCTGCCACCTTTAGGGAGGACTATGGACTTGTCTTGGCAGGGCTAAGAAGTGCTCATGGATGAGCATCTCTGCTTGCTCCCTTCAATTGGAATTTGCTTTTTTTCTTCTTTGGTCACTCTAAATACTTTCTTCTTCGTTCTTTCCCTTTTCTTCCCTTTCATTCTTTTTCCCTCTTTTCCACTTTGGAGGTATTTTCATACAGTTAAACACTGAGACCCTGAAGCTGGACAGAAATGGGTTTAAATTGTGATGCTGCCACATTCTGACTATGAGAAAATAGGCCAGTCATTCAAACCTGGTAAGTCTGAATTTTCATCTGTGAAATGGCAACAGTATTATCCTCTGTACGGCATGAATGTGATTCTAAAATTAGTGAAAAGGGTATATTAGGTGATCATGGAATGTTATTCAGCCCCTCACCCTCTTCCTTTTGTGGTTCTTTTTTGGTGTCCGACAGGGAAAGCTGCACTATTATGTTTAAATTAATGTATTAGCAGTTGTGCCTGCAGCTTATAAGAAAATTCTTATTTTATAAGAAAATTTCTTCTCAGAAAATTAATTAAATAAAGCCAACCAATCAGCCAGCAAACCAGACAAACAACAGACACCACTATATCTTTATCCTCTCCCAGTTAATGGTACTATTTTCCACAGTGGTCCAAGCCAGAATCCTGGGAGTCAAACTCACACCCTGTCCAATTCTAAAACTGTCACTGACTCTGTAAAATTACTCCTCCAAAGTAGTTCTCACACCATTTCTTCATTTCTGCTCCCTAGCCACTACCTCAACTCTTTTCTTAGGTTTTAAATACAATCCTCCTGAATGTTTTCTCAAACTCCGGCAATCGGCAATCGATCATCTTCAACATTGCTACCTGAAGGCTCTTTCTAAAACAAAAACCGGCTTGAAGCCTTCCCTGGAGGCTCACCCTCTGTGATCTATGGGGAAAAGGTCAGAAGCTTAACTTTTGGTCAGATACAGCTGCCACAGTTTTAAATACCATAAACTCTTTCCAAATTGGTTGGTAAATAACAGCTTCTCTAGACCCAGGCCACACAGGCCACACTCAAGCCCCCTCCTCCAGGCCCTGCAATCAACCACCATCTAAAAACAAAGGTTAACACCTGAAGGAGCAAAGAAGAGGGAGCCTCCCACCTTTCAACAGAACTGTTTTGATCATCAGTGTCCCAGCCTTACCAGCTGGAGAATATTTTTAATAAGTCTCCTGCTTACAAGTCTTTTACTATCTCCTTCACTGTGCTTTGAGTATATGCTACTCTTATGCAGGGACAAGCATGTAGCATAATTTGATGCAAACATGAAGCAGATGTTTGAAGATAAGGCCAGGATTGCCACTCACCATACTCAGAAGGACACAGGCTTAACAGAGAACATTATAGAATATAGAGTGTTCTTTGAACATTAGAATATTTTATTCTAATTTGTCCACTGGGTATCAAATGTGAATTGGTTTTTCTTACCAACTTATATTGTATTTTGCATACTAACACTGTTAGCAATTAATAGAGTTTCATGGTAGAAAGAATTGATCATTGTATATCCTGTCTCCTACAGTTAGTACCATTTTTAAAAGGAGACAATGTTTTCACATTTAAACACAGAATACTATAATTATAAACATCAAGCCTATTTCAAAGATTTTTTCACTGATTAATTTAATATAAAATATATTACTAAGCCTTCTCAGAGATCCATTCAATCTCAAAATTATTTAACGTAACAAATTCCCACTATGCAAAAATATTTAGAATACAAATTGACCTCAATCAAATAATATATCATCAGCATTTACTTGTCAATGCACATGTATGAGTTTTTATATGATTAGCTAAACATTTTCATAGAAATGCTAGTTTTCTATTTTCTTTTTAATGATACAGTAGATACCCTTGACTGAATTTTATTTTCATGCATCAGTTGCATATTAATCTTGAACACATGTATGGGACTAGATGTAATTAGGTAGTTTTTCTAAAATAAATGCTGGTATTTTAAATTTTAAGAACAAATTTGCCTTCCTCAATTGAATTTTATTTTTATACTTCAATTGCACATTTCACTTGAGATCTAGATGACTAGATTTTTTGTAAGAAAGAAGCAGACTTAAACACAGGAAACCTAAACCAGTCTAGACTTGGAGCTGAGTATAAATCATAACACCTCTTTTGCTAATATAGAACATTTTAGGGTGGAAAGAGGCCAAGGTGTACATTTAGGTCTGGCCCATCTTTGAGTTATAATTATTATTATAGCCTACTCTGCTTTCTCCCCAACCTCCTCTTGCCAAAACTATTTTTAAATTATACTTGTAATACTTTCTTCTTCTGCTGGACTTGCTGACTTATTCCACGTTTCCCATTCCCAGTGTGATGAATCTCTTCATATTTTTTGTGACTTTTCTTCGATATAAGCTGGTGGTGTCTGCCGGCAGTTGACATTTACTCAAATAGTTAGGATCACTCGTCATATCTATTCCCTGAGAACTGTGCAGATAGAAAATAATCCCTTCTTAATCTCTTAATTCTCAGAGTACCTAGTTCTAAAATTTCCTATATTTCTAAACGTGTTATTAGATAGATGTACATATTTTTAGTCATTCCATGTCCTAGCTGTCATTTCTAAAATAACAAATTTATAATAAACAAATTTGAATTTGAGTATCCTGTATCTAGTAATTCATATCATATGTTACCCTTTGGAAGACAAAACTTGACTTTTTCTATTTTGGGGAAAACTGCAGGGTCTTAGTGAATAAATATCTACATATTTAATTCTTATCTAAAATACCTATTATTTAATGACTAACATTTTGACAAGAGTGAGAGATAAAAAAGAGAAAAAACAGATGTAACAAATAACTTACATGTATTATAAAATCAAAACACTAATAGATTGTTTTTTAGGGGTCAAAAGTATTTCAGTGCTTTTGAGATTCATTATTTATCCTGGGCATGACATGAGAAAACAGAAATAACTAGAGTCAATTAAGTTTAATGGCAACCCAACAAGTGAGGTGTTACAGAGTAATTTTCCCTCACTCAGACCTGAAAAAGCCAAGATAAACTATGCTAGTAAGAATATTTGTTTTCCTGCCCATCTTCTTAACATCTAAATCTCAAAACACCGGTCCCCAAAAGTAACTGTCTTTTTAAAGGCAGATTCCTGGGCATCATCCAAAAAATTATTGTTCATTACATCCAGGATTAGACCCAAGAACCTAAGAATCCACTTTTTTTTTTTTTTTTTTTTTTTTTTTTTTTTTTTTTTTTTTTT
>NW_016829221.1:10576-15802 GCF_001698545.2 Rhinopithecus bieti | reverse complement strand
TTTTTTTTTTTTTTTAACCAAGAAACCCAGGTTTTCTTGAGCTAAAGTACAAAGATTAATCTCTTCGTTTTTTTCTAACACATTTTTCCTTCTCTGATTACTAAATGGTTAAATCCTTTGCTAATGCTTAAAATATCTTTACACAACTATAGTATAACATAGGCAAGCACAGTTTAAAAAATATGCTTACAACTAATTGGGGCAATTGCGTTCGCAGCCGCCGCAGCGCCACCGTCGCTCTCCAACGCCAGCCCCGCCTCTAGCTCGCCGAGCTCCAGCGGAAGGAGAAGGGTGGTTAAGTAAGGAGGTCTTTATACCGTGGCTCCTACAAAGCCGACTTCCTGGAAATCGACTGGTCGTAAAACACCCAGGAAGCAACTGGCTACAAAAGCCGCTTGCAAGAGTGCGCCCGCTACTGGAGGGGTGGAGAAACCTCATCGTTACAGGCCTGGTACTGTGTCACTTCGTGAAATCAGACGTTATCAGAAGTCCACTGAACTTCTGATTCACAAACTTCACTTCCAGCATCTGGTGCGAGAAATTGCTCCGGACTTTAAAACAGATCTGCGCTTCCAGAGTGCAGCTATCGGTACTCTGCAGGAGGCAAGTGAGGCCTAGCTGGTTGATCTTTTTGAAGACACCAACCTGTGTGCTATCCATGCCAAACATGTAACAATTATGCCAAAAGACATCCAGCTAGCACGCTGCATACGCGGAGAACGTGCTTAAGAATCCACTATGAGGGGAAACATTTCATTCTCAAAAAAATAATAATAATAAGTCTCTTCTCCCTGTTAGTGGTAGTTCTGAACGTTAGATAATTTTTTTCCATGGGGTCAAAAGGTACCTAAGTATATGATTGCAATTGGAAAAATAGGGGACAGAAATCAGGTATTGGCAGTTTTTCCATTTCATTTGTGTGTGAATTGTTAATACAAATGTGGAGACATAAAGCATTAATGCAAGTTAAAATGTTTCAGTGAACAAGTTTCAGCAGTTCAACTTTACGATAATTATAAATAAACCTGTTAAACTGTTCTGGACAATGCCGGCATTTGGATTTTTTCAAAACAAGTACATTTCTTATTGATGGTAACTAAATGGTCATTGTAGCATTTTTATCATACGGTAGATTCCATCCATTCACTATACTTTTCTGAGTTGTCCTACATGCAAGTACATGTTTTGAATGTTGTCTGTCTTCTGTGCTGTTCCTGTAAGTTTGCTGTTAAAATACATTAAACTAAACAAACAAACAAACAAAAAACTAATTCAGGAGGGCCAGGCATGGTGGCTCACGCCTGTAATCCCAGCACTTTGGGAGGCCAAGGCAGGCGGATCATTTGAGGTCAGGAGTTCAAGACCAGCCTGATCACCATGGTGAAACCCCGTCTCTACTAAAATACAAAAATTATCTAGGTATGGTGGCAGGCACCTATAGTCCCAGCTACTCGGGAGGCTGAGGCACAAGAATCGCTTAAACCCGGCAGGCGGAGGTTGCAGTGAGCTGAGATCGCACCTCTGCACTCCAGCCTGGGCAACAGAGTGAGACTCTGTCTCAAAAATAAATAAATTAATTAAACTAATCGGGGAGGATAGGACAAATTTAGAGGACATGGGAATTCATTCAGCAAATATTTCTGGAGCATCTATTAAGTGTCAAGCACACTGCTCAGTGCTGGACATATGAAAATACAAAACAACCTTTTTATCATCCAAGGAACACACAGAGTCTTGCAAAAGAGAGACCTAAAATGGATCAATCGTAACACAATGTTGTTGATTATAACAAAAACACAGGCAAAATACACTATGGCCTAATATAAAGGAGTAGATATGTTTTACTTCCTTAAACTTTACCACTATGGGTTCTCTTCCCCAGAGTGCCAGACATTATAAAATCTCCAGTTAGCCTCTCAAACAACAACCTGCATTTTCTGGTCCTAAACTCCAATTTTTTAGATTCCTTAGGTGCTTTATTCTGCTCTCATCCATGTGCTTGTAGCTGTAGCACAAGCAAGGACAGGGTTAGAGGGGGGTCTCTTTAGCCAGTGGCATTTTAGATGCACATCAGAATTGTAGGTTTCAAATGTCCAACTGCCACGATCCAACAAGCCAGAATTCTTAGCCTTTTTATGCCCCTACCGGGGTCAGACAGCCCACATGCAAAAGCACTTGACTACTTGATTAAAGGGAAAAGGTCTTTGAAAATTAAGTAGCAAATATACAAATGTCCATATATTTAATACTTTCTTAATCAAATTCCCTTAGAACTCATTTTTTGCCGAAGGATAGTTAAATCCTTTTATCAGGAATATCTTTTTCCTCCCTTAATTTTCTTTTCCTTCTCCCCTGGGTTATTCAGCCTTATCTACTGAAAATGCTCTTAAAAGAATTTGGGGGAAAGCAAATAATGTAGGGAAAGGGTTACTAAATCTGAATTTTACTGGAGCCGGAAAAAAAAGATGTGGACAATGCGTAATAAAAGTGAAATTTCAATATCTACATTTGATACAGTGAAGAAAAATTAAGAGCAAACATCTTGAACCATAAACCACTGATAATTGATTTAAACCATGAGTACTTATTAGATTCAAAAGTACAAATATTACACACCCTATATTGTCAATTTATTTCACAAATGTTTATTGACCATCTACTATACGTACAGTCCTATGAAATGAGCTAAGGATATAACCATATGTGAAATACGGACATAGTATATGCCCCCATTACATTTACAGCCTGGTAGAGGTGTAAAATCTTAATAAACAAATTTATAATTGCAAATATGCCCAATGCTAGGTATACAACACTATCAATGCAAGGCAATTTGATCTAAATAAAGAGGTCACCAAAGGTCTCTCTGAGATGGGATGCAAAGGACACGCAGGAAATAATTAGGCAAAGAGAAGTAAGAGCAGCCCAGGCATGGGGCAAATGCTCTCTGAGGGGGCTTTATAACAAGGATGGGGACAGAAAGAAAGTTGATGGGACTGGAATTCAGAGAAGGGCAAGACAGGTGAAGGCTAAACAACTGGGGAGGCACTGAGAATATATGAAAAAGTGGAAAACATCAATGGCACCTGGTTCCTGTCCACCAGAGCTCAGAACTGAAATGCAATGTCAACGTCCACCTGAAATGCAAATTCTACAGGTGCTGTGGCAGGGCTAGAGGCAGCAAAGTGGTGCAGCACACTCAGAAGAGTAGGAGAAGAAAAGACTGTCTGGGTGGGTAAAGTCTGAGTTGGACACTAAAGGAGGAGAATGACCAGGGAGAAATGGAAAAGCAGTAGCAAGGGTGTGTGCCAGAAAGTAGAAAACACTTGACATTAGAAGCAACTGGATGACTAACTAGCTTGATATCTTATCCTACAATTTGCTTTTCTAAATTGCTATTTCTTTTTCTTTGGAGTTTTAAGAAAATCTAATTCTACATCATGGCCGTGTATCTGTTAAAAATGAACTGAGAAATTTTTTACATGATGTAATATAATAATGATATCGATTACCTCTAGCCTTCATCTTCAAACATTCTGTCTTTTGTTTCCAATTTGCTTTTTGGTCACCTGTCTTCTTTTCTAGAAATGTTCAGCAGTCACTAGGCCTCCAGAAGCATTCATCCCAATGAAATTCACTTAATTTTAAAATTCCACCTTTTCTTTCATTACCTTTCTAACATAAAACATGTGTGTAATTTTGCCACTGAAAAAGAATGTTTTTAAGGTCTCCCTTTTAGTTTTACCTCCTTTATGCTGAGGCTAGTTGAGTTACCTGGACCCTTCAACCAATACTTGTTACAAATGAAGCAAATATTATGTTAGCCTTTTGTTGATCTGTCAGTTCCCATTAGAAATTTTATTTTTGAACCTCTGCTTAGCATGTATTCTGTAATTAAGATAAATGTATTTTTTAAATGATCTACTACCATGGCAAATGATTAGGATGTGTTTATTTGCTTGGTGCTCTTTTTGCTGATAGGAGCATTAAAAGCTTTAGTTTTTCAGCACTTAGAATAGGATATGTAGTATTTGTACACCAAACCCCTGAAACGTGCAATTTACCCATATAACAACCTGCACATGTATACCTTGAACCTAAAAGTTGGAAAGAAGTAAAAAGGAATGGTTGCATACTTTGTTGATGACATTATTCTAGACCAATTTTTTTAACCATTTTTGTTATTTTCATGTATACTACTGATAGTGTTACAAAATGATACACCAAACCACCTCACTGGTACTTTCACCAACTTTTCTTACAGGAAATATGATTCCCTGGTTTCATCAGCTCTTCCTTTTCAATGATTTCTTATATAAGTGTGTATGTCAGGTTAATTTATCTGGCTTCATTTCATGTAGACCAAGGTCATGAGTTTAATTTCTTTGGAAGCAGTTCAGTGTTTTAAATGGGAACTAAATTTGGTCCCAAACAGACCTGATTTT
The DNA here is from genome assembly GCF_001698545.2 of Rhinopithecus bieti. Lineage (NCBI taxonomy): Eukaryota > Metazoa > Chordata > Mammalia > Primates > Cercopithecidae > Rhinopithecus > Rhinopithecus bieti. The sequence continues at coordinate 11,357 of NW_016829221.1, read as the reverse complement.
CCATCTCGACTCCTCCCACCCCCAATGGCACCCCTTTCCCAGGTCACAGGAGATAGAGTGCTTTATTCTATCTGGACTCAAGACCCACCCAAGTAAGATACATTTTGAAAAGTATTTCTCCCTGTAAACCCTTAAAACCCCAATATTCAGCCAGTGGTATGGGTTTACATGCATTTTCCTTTGGGTCAAAGTAAAGTATTTGGGTAAATTTCCCAGTTTCCATGAGACTCAGTTGCTTCATCTTCAATTACAGAAAATGTTTAAAGGATCTCACAGGGTCCTTGTGACATCTAAATATGGCAAACACCAATGATGTCTGACACATAGTAGTTGCTGAACAAATGTTTATACTTTCCTTCCCTGTGCTTGATATTTTCTATCCACGTATAGACCAAATAAATTGCTAAAATCATAGATTGCTTGACATAGAATTGTTGTCTTCCTCCAAATAGCTTTTGTAGCCCAAGTGTATTATTATCTATGAGTCACAATTATAAAAATACATATGTATTTGAAATGATTTATGGGTATTTAACAATAAACATTTAATCAGCCCCATTAGCTTTATGTGAATACAATAAAAGTCATTGGAGAAGTGTTTTTTACTTAAAGTAATTTTTAAATGGGGATAAGAACACCAACCTTTTAGATTTATTGCTTAAAAAGAAATAGGTTAATAAATATAAATCATTTGGTACAGCGTAGTGCACAAAATTAAATCCTCAATAATAGGTAACTTATTATTTTTTAAAGAGCCTTTAGATTTTTTTTTTTTTTTTTT
>NW_016829221.1:4466-8931 GCF_001698545.2 Rhinopithecus bieti | reverse complement strand
AAAAAAAAAAAAAAAAAAAAAAAAAAATCATGTCACAGTTATACAGCTATGCAGCTGTTTCACAAAGGCTGAATGTTGCTACTGTTGTGTAAATGGTATCATTTTCTTGATAAAAAAATGTATTTTTATATTTAGTTGCCACCCAGAATATAGCATGAGGCTATCCTTGGAGATTCATCAGCTGGATCTACTGCAATAAGGCGATTGTGGTCCCCCGTCAGCATTGCTCTCGAGGTGAAACATAATTAGCACTCCATCAAAAACCACTTTGGAGAACACAAACAGTAGCTGGCTTCCAAATCAGACTTCTGAAAAGAACTGCATTATACAGTATAAATAAAATGCTAATTTATTATCGATTGTATGAGGGTAGTACACGCACAGAGAGGCTTGGTTGCTTTCCAATATAAAGTACATATTCGATTACATCCACCCACCCTTTACCTTTTGTAATAAAGATGTTTGCAAAGAGGTTGGGCTGAACATTCTTCACTACACTCTGTGTGTGCTATGGGAGTTAGGAAAAAAAGAAATCCTGCTCCTATCCACAAGGATTTTACAGTGTGGAGGGGAGAATAGAGCATGCCACAACAGAGTAGTCTCCCAGGTCCTGCCCCTTAATCACTGCCGTTAGTAGATATCTTGCCTGAGAAGCTGTGCTTGCCCAGATTTAAGACTCAGGGCTAGAATAAAAATCAAGGTTTGAGTAGCTGGAAGTACTGCCCTATTAATAAACCATTTTAAAGCTTTAAAATGGAACAACTCTAAATATACTTTTGGTCAGACATAGGCACCCAAGTTACAAATCATTTGACAGCTGATGTGCTACAAAGTCAGTATTTGGAAATGTTCTTCTGTAGGGATTTTTAAAGACTACAGTAAACCAAAACCTTTCCAGGGTGCTTTAAGTATAATTCTGTCCAGAAGGAGTAGGAGAGATTAGATGGCATCTCAAGTTTCCTTACAACCCTATAACTCTGTCGTGCTGAAGTACTTACATTGCAGAGGAGCCATGCAATTTTATGCTACCCCGTTAAAATACTATAAAAAAAGAAATGTTCAACGTAACAAAGTAGAATATACCAAACGCCATTCAGAATGAAGGTGAGGGCAGATGGAAAGACATGGATTAGTTAGGTAGTATATGTTCTCAAATGGGAAGGATTGTTGTAACAGAATTAAATTGATTTCATAACATAGTGAGAGAGTCCTGGCTTGATTCAATTTGCTTTGAGAAGAATCTTACATAGCCAGTCAATATGGTTCCACGAAGATGAACAAAAAACAAATGTTGGGGGTAGAAAAGGATCCTAGTAATCATCTAGGTCAGGGTTCAGCAAGCTTTCCTTGTAAAGGACCAGGTAATAAAAATTGTAGGCTTTGTGAACCCCACAGTCACTGTGGTAAATACTCAGCTCTGCTGCTGAAGCACCATAGACAATAAAAAGCAGCCATTAATGATACGTAAACAAATAGGTGTGGCTGTGTTCCAATAAGACTATATTTATGGGCACTGAAATCTGAATCTCATATAATTTATGTGCATCATGGAATATAGGTTGAGAATTCCTTATCTGAAATGCTTGAGTCTGTGTTTCAAATTTCGGATTTATTCTGATCTTTGAATGTTTGCATTTACATAGAGAGATATATCAGAAATGGGACCCCAGTCTAAAGAAGAAATTCCTTTATGTTTCATATACCGCTTATACACATAGCATGAAGGTAGTTTTATACAGTATTTTCAATAATTGTGTGCACAAAATGAAATTTTGACCGCATTTTCACTGAAACCAGTCACACGAGGCCAAGTATGGAATTATCCACTTGTGACGTCATGTTAGCACCAGGAAAGTTTTGGATTTTGGAGCATGTTAGATTTTCGGATTTTCAGATTAGGAATGCTTAACTTATATTCCTCTTTTCTGATATTTTTAACCATTTATAAATATCAAAACCCTTGTTAGCTTGGAGACGATACAAAACAAGGCAGTGGACTCCATTTTTTAGTACAGTGGTTTTCAAACTACTTTTTTTAGTAGCAGATCTCTTCAAGTGAAATTGCACAGGTAGGGCTAATAAAAATTACCTTTTAAGTAGGAACTTCCTCTCTTCTAATAAAATTATATAAAGAAAATAAGAGCAAGATTGCATTGACTTAGGGGCACTAACAGGAGCTGCCTATTTGCTGCTCCCAGAGGCCCACCTCCCCGCCTTGTCCAAACTGAAATTCCTCAATGTACAATATGGTTTGTCTGTGTCCCCACCCAAATCTCATGTTGAATTCCCACGTTGTTGGAGGGACTGGGTGGGAGGTAACTGAATCATGGGGGCAGGTCTTTCCCATGGTGTTCTTGTGATAGTGAATGTCTCACGAAATCTGATGGCTTTATGAGGCGGAGTTTCCCTGCACGAGCTTTCTTTTTGCCTGCTGCCATCCGTGTAAAATGTGACTTATTCCTCCTTGCCTTCCACCATGATTGTGAGACTTCCCGAGCCATGTGGAACTGTGAGTCCATTAAACCTTTTCCTTTCGTAAATTGCCCAGTCTCAGGTATGTCTTTACCAGCAATGTGAAAATGGACTAATACAATGTACAATTCAGAACCCATGACTATCATTCAAGCTACTCAGTTTCTTCCTGAAGAATCTGAGGCACACAAAGATGAAATAATTGTTTGAAAGCATTGGTCATTTTAAGTAGACAAGCTCCAGAACATGAATCCTTCATGTGTCCTGGTTTTGGCTTCCCCAAAACACAAAACATAAGTTTTAGGGGTAAAACCCAAGTTGAAGTTACACGTGAGGGCCAACCAAGTAAAAGAACAAAATGCTGCCTGGGTATGTAGCAGAAAACTCTTCTCTCATGGCACTCCATGTCAGAGACATATGGGGAATTTGTGGTTAAGATTGGAGAGTGTTCACCAACTAGGGGGACATTAAACCAGACTCTCCCTCACATGTGAATGCTTTCTAGTAGCAAACAGGGCACTTATGTGCAGTCTCTGGAGGAGCCCAAGCCCTAGCCCTATCAGGATGGGACTGCTTTCATCTGTGCTTCTCCCATCATTCTGAAGTGACTCAACACCAGATCTCTGCCAAGGAGTCTCATTCTTCTTCCTATGATGGTGTCCCTGACTTTGGATAAAACTGCTTAATACAGCACTTCCCAAAGAACATCTCTAATAACACTAGTATTGTATTTCCAGAGATGCAAATAAGTGTTCCCAAATCAAAAAGGTGAAAAACAAGTTCCTCTGATCAAACAAGTGTATACACTATTCCCCATTAGTAATCCACAATGCACATTGGCAGGTTAAAGGATCTGAGAAACCTTACAGGAAAGGATCTTACTTAACTTTTTAAACCAGCATTTCCCCCAATTTATTTTAGAATGTAACTGGGTTTTTTATTCTTCTGTTCTTTATTTTGTTCTCGTTTTCTGGACTCACACCTTTCAGTGGAGATGAAAGAAACTGGGAGCTGGTTTTACACTTAAGATTGTTTTGTGATACTTAAAAGCTTATTAATTTACTCAACAAATACACTTTATGTGATTACGATGGGCCAGACACTGCTGCAGGCCCTTGGAATACTTCGATGAACAACGAGGGCGTGTTTTTCTCTCTTGCGGAGTTTATATCCTAGTTAGGGAGACAAACAGAAAACCAGTAAATAAATAAATTTATCCATTCTACAATGATTTATTGAGTACCTACTTTGTGCTAAGCACTGTTTGTGCCAGGAAATGGAGATTCAGACAAATGACCACCCTTGTGGCTTCCATGACAATAATAAGTTAATGATGAAATTCACCTTACTTAAGCTCTTATTACGTGCCAGGCACTGTTCTATGTGCTTTACCTGCTGAGCACCAAAACCATCTACCTCTATATTTAGCTTGGATATCGAAGACTAAAACTCCCTAACCTCATACCTCCACGATAATGTAACTTTGTATCCACTGTCATTACTTTCCCTGAGTCTCTGGCTGAAGCAAGTGGTTTGATTGTTTGTTACAGGGACTTTCCAAAAGACCCATCTCTTCCCAACTTTTCAATAGAATCAACAGAGAACTTACATCATACAATTTTTTGAAATTCTGTCTGAAATTCCTGGCTTTCCTATTTTCACCAATCCTGGACTATTATATCCTGATTTGTACCCAATCTTAATAAATTCCTCTTTTTGAAAAAACCCCACCTTAGGCCGGGCGCGGTGGCTCAAGACTGTAATCCCAGCACTTTGGGAGGCCGAGACAGGCGAATCACAAGGTCAGGAGATCGAGACCATCCTGGCTAACACGGTGAAACCCTGTCTCTACTAAAGAATACAAAAAACTAGCCGGGCGCGGTGGCGGGCGCCTGTAGTCCCAGCTACTGGGGAGGCTGAGGCAGGAGAATGGCGTAAACCTGGGAGGCGGAGCTTGCAGTGAGCTGAGATCCGGCCATTGCACTCCAGCCCG
>NW_016829221.1:0-1038 GCF_001698545.2 Rhinopithecus bieti | reverse complement strand
TTTATTCATACTTTTTTCCCCAAAGAGATTATGCCACCCTAAAAAATAAATGTCTTGCCATTCTTCTTAGCTCATAATAGCCCCTTGTTGTTTTCAGCCTTTAATTACTACATTGCCAATAGAACTCATATTTTATGGATGAGTATGAAAATGATGAAGAGGCATAAGATGTGCTTCATTAAACCTGTCCTCTCAAAACTGGTATCAACATTCTACAGTCATAACTTGCTGCTCCCCTCCAAATAAAAGTGTGAACAGTTACAGGGCAGCGGCCTCATTGATATACTTTTAATGCCCACAAGCTTATAAGTTGAACTCAGCAAGATTCAGTGACGATCTCCTTTGGAACTTGCCAAAAGATTTTTTTTTTTTTTTCAGTTTAAGAAAATGAAGATAAGCATCAAAGTATACTAGAGCTTATTAGTAGGGATTATAAGGGCTGACAAGCCTCTGTTCTCGTTGCTCTCCTCATCCGGGGAACCTCAGTCAATTAGAGTCAATTAACAGATATATGAACTGAATCTTCTGAGTGCAAGGCACTGGGTGGGGTGTGTAACACTGAGCATGACAAAGCTAGGGCCCTTATGTAGTATCCACTCATAACTGCTTGTGTCCTTCAGGGGCAAAGTTTTCTTTTCCAGAATCAGGTGAACTGGAAAACAGAAATCATGAGAATATTTCTAAACAGGATGAGATGTAGGCTAGCTGGTTAAGAGCTCAGTGACAAAATAAGAAAGGATGTAACCAACTCAATGGCAAAACATAAGATATGTAACTTCAAACAGGTATAGCAACTGATCAGCAACTAACTCAATGACAAAATGTAAGAGCTGTAACTTCAAACAGGTATGGTAACTAATCAGCAAGAAACAAAAGGATCACTGTCCTCCCTGGATCTGGAAGCTAGAAGGGTATAATATATATATAACACTTAGGAGAAAAAAACATATTTTCTGAACAAGAGAACATATTTGTCTCTCTCCCTCCACCTCAGGAAATAGGACTTTTGTTGAGTAAATAGCAATAAGCTACTTTGAT
>NW_016829220.1:6069-14448 GCF_001698545.2 Rhinopithecus bieti | reverse complement strand
TATTGCCTGCGGCTTTGTTCTTTTGTTTTTGATTGCCTCGGCTATATGGGGTCTTCTCTGATTCCAAATGAAATTTAAAGTGGTTTTTTCTAATTCTGTGAAGAATGTCAGTGGTTGTTTGATTGGAATAACATTTAATCTACAAATTATTTTGGGCAGTATGACCATTTTCACAATATTGATTCTTCCTATTCATGAACATGGAATGTTTTTCCATTTGTTTGTGTCCTCTCTTATTTCCTTGAGCAGCGATGTATAGTTATCCTTGAAGAGGTCCTTCACAGTTCTTGTTAGCTGTATTCCTAGATATTTCATTCTCTTTTTAGCAATTGTGATTGGGAGCTCATTTATGATTTGGCTTTTTGCTTCCCTATTGTTGGTATAAAGAAATGCTTGTGATTTTTGCACCTTGATTTTGTATCCTGAGACTTTGCTGAAGTTGCTTATCAGTTTAAGGAGCTTTTGGATTGAGATGGTGAGGCTTTCTAAATATGAAATCATGTCATCTGCAAACAGGGACAATTTGACTTCTTCTCTTCCTATTTAAAAACCATTAATTTCTTTCTCTTGCCTGATTGGCCTGGCCAGAACTTCCCATACTATGTTGAATAGGAGTGGTAAGACAGGGCATCCTTGTCTTGTAGCAGTTGTCAAAGGGAATGCTTCCAGCTTTTGCCTATTCAATATGATATTGGCTCTGAGTTTGTCATAAATAGCTGTTATTATTTTGAGATATGTTCCATCAATACCTAGTTTATTGAGAGTTTTTAACGTGAAGCGATGTTGAATTTTATCAAAGGACTTTTCTGTATCTATTGAGATAATCATGTGGTTTTTGTCCTTGGTTCTGTTTATGTGATGGAATACATTTATTGATTTGTGTATGTTGAAGCAACCTTACATCCCAGGTATAAAGTCAATTTCATCGTGGTGGTACGTTTTTTGATGTGCTGCTGGATTTGGTTTGCCAATGTTTTCATTGAAGATTTTTGCATCAATATTCATCAGGCATACTGGTCTGAAGTTTCTTTTTTTGTTGGGTCTCTTTCTTGTTTTGGTATCAGGATGAGGCTGGCTTCATAAAATGAGTCAGGGAGGAGTCCCTCTTTTTCAATTGTTTGGAGTAGTTTCTGAGGAAATGGTAGTAGCTCATCTTTGTACTTCTGGCAGAATTTACCTGTGAATTTGTCTGGTCCTGGGCTTTTTTTGATTGGTAGACTATTAATTACTTCCTCAATTTCAGTTTGATACTGGTCTATTCAGGGATTTGACTTCTTCCTGGTTGTCTTTGGAGGGTGTATGTGTCCAGAAATTTATCCATTTCTTCTAGATTTTTAGTTTAGTTGCATAGAGATGTTTATAGTATTTCCTGCTGGTAGTTTGTATTTCTGTGGGGTCAGTGGTAATTTCCCATTATTATTTTTTATTGTGTCTATCTGATTCTTCTCTCTTCTTTATTAATCTAGCTATTGGTCTATCTATTTTGTTAATTTTTTCCAAAATAAAAAAATAAAAGTTTCTGGATTCATTGAATTTTTGGAGGATTTTTTGTTTCTCTCTCTTCTTCAATTCTGCCCTTATGTTAGTTATTTTTTGTCTTCTGCTAAATTTTGGGTTTGTTTGCTCTTGCCTCTCTAGTGCTTTTAATTGTGATGTTAGGGTGTTGATTGACGATATTTCTAGCTTTCTGATATGGGCATTTAGTGCTATAAATTTCCCTCTTAGCACTGCTTTATCTGTGTCCCAGAGATTCTGTAATGTTGTCCCATTGTCTTCATTGGTTTCAAAGAAGTTCTTGATTTCTGCCATAATTTCATTATTTACCCAGGAGTCACTCAGGAGCAGGTTGTTCAATTTCCATGTAATTGTGTGGTTTTGAGTGAGTTTCTTAATCCTGAGTTTTAATTTGATTGCACTGTGGTCTGAGAGACTGGTGTAATTTCAGTTCTTTTGCATTTGCTGAGGAGTGTTTTATTTCGANTCATTGGTTTCAAAGAAGTTCTTGATTTCTGCCATAATTTCATTATTTACCCAGGAGTCACTCAGGAGCAGGTTGTTCAATTTCCATGTAATTGTGTGGTTTTGAGTGAGTTTCTTAATCCTGAGTTTTAATTTGATTGCACTGTGGTCTGAGAGACTGGTGTAATTTCAGTTCTTTTGCATTTGCTGAGGAGTGTTTTATTTCGAATTATGTGGTCAATTTTAGAATAAGTACCATGTGGCACTGAAAAGAATGTATATTCTGTTGATTTAGAGTGGAGAGTTCTGTAAATGTTTATTAAGTTCACTTGATCCAGAGCTGAGTTAAAATTCTGAATAACCTTGTTAATTTTCTGTCTTATTGATCTGTCCAATATTGACAGTGGGGTGTTAAAATCTTCCACTATTATTGTGTGGGAGTGTAAGTCTCTTTGTAGGTCTCTAAGAAGTTGGTATAAATCTGGGTGCTCATATATTTAGAATAGTTAGCTCTTCTCACTGAATTGTTCCCTCTACCATTATGTAATGCCCTTTTTTGTCTTTTTAAAAAATCTTTGTTGATTTAAAATCTGTTTTGTCAGAGACTGGGATTGCAACCTGTTTGTTTGTTTGTTTGTTTTTCTTTTCATTTGATTGGTAAATTTTCCTTTATCTCTTTATTTTGAGCAAATGTGTGTCTTTGCATGTGAGATACGTCTCCTGAACACAGCATATTGATGGGTCTTGACTGTTTCTCCAATGTGCCAGTCTGTGTCTTTTAATTGGGGCATTTAGCCCATTTACATTTAAGGTTAGTATTGTTATGTGTGAATTTGATCCCATCATCATGATGCTATCTTGTTATTTTGCACACTAGTTGATGCGGTTTCTTCATAGTGTCATTGGTCTTTGTATTTTGGTGTGTTTTTGTAGTGGCTGGTACCAGTTTTATTCTTTCCACATTTGCTTCTTTTAGGAGCTCTTGCAAGCCAGGCCTGGTGGTAATAAAATCCCTCAGCATTTGCTTGTCTGGAAAGGATTTTATTTCTCCTTCGTTTATGAAGCTTAGTTTGGCTAGATATGAAATTCTGGGTTGAAAATTCTTTTCTTTAAGAATGTTGAATATTGGCCCCCACTCTCTTCTGGCCTGTAGAGTTTCTGCTAAGAGATTCTCTTTTAGTCTGATAGGCTTCCCTTTGTAGGTGACCTGGCCTTTCTCTCTGGTTGCCCTTAACATTTTTTCCTTCATTTTGACTTTGGAGAATCTGGTGATTATTTGTCTTGGGGTTGATCTTCTCATTGAGTATCTCAGTGGTGTTCTCTATATTTCCTGAATTCGCATATTGGCTTGGCTTACAAGGTTGGGGAACTTTTACTGGGTAATATCCTGAAGTGTGCCTTTCAGCTTGTTTCTATTCTTCCCGTCTCTTTCAGGTACTCCGATCAATCTTAGGTTCGGTCTTTTTACAAAGTCCCATATTTCTTGGAGGCTTTGTTCATTCCTTTTCATTTTTTTTTTTTTCTCTAGTCTTGTCTGCATGCCTTACCTCAGCAAGGTGGTCTTCAAACTCTGATATCCTTTCTTCTGCTTGGTCAATTTGGATATTGATACTTGTGTATGTTTCACAAAGTTATTGTGCTGTGTTTTTCAGCTCCCATCAAGTCATTTATGTTTCTCTTTAAACTGGTTATTCTAGCTATCAGCTTTTCTAACCTTTTATCAAAGTTCTTAGCTTCTTAGCATTGGTTCAGAACATGGTCCTTTAGCTCAGCATAGTTTTTTATTACCATTACCCATCTTCTGAAGCCTACTTCTGTCAATTTGTCCATTTCATCCTCTGTCCAGTTCTGCACCCTTGCTGGAGAGATGCTGCCATCATTCAGAAGAGAAGAGGCAATCTGGCCTTTTGGGTTTTCCACATTTTTTGTTGATTCTTTCTCATCTTCATGAGTTTGTCCAGTTTTGATCTTTGAGGCTGCTGATCCTTTGATGGGTTTTTTTGGGGGGGTGCATTTTTTTGTTATTGTTGATGCTGTTGTTGTTGCTTTCTGTTTGTTTATTTTTCTTTCAATGGTCAGGTCCCTCTTCTGTAGGACTGCTGTGGTTTGCTGGGGGTTCACTTCAGGCTCTATTCATCTGGTTCACTCCCATGCCTGGAGATGTCACTCAAGGTGGCTGGAGGACAGCAAAGATGGGTGTCTGCTCCTTCTGCTGAGATACCTGACCTCGAGGAGCACCAAACTGGTGCCAGTAGGATCACTCCTGACAATCCCTGTTGGAGGATCTCACCCAATTGGGTGGCATGGGGAGCAGGACATGTTTAACAAAGTGCTTTGATTGACCCTTGCTGGAGGGGGTGTGCTTCGCTGGGGCGAAACTCACTTGTCTGGGCTGCCTGCATTCCTCTGAACTACCAGGAGGAAAGACTAAGTCTGCCAGTCCACAGAGACTGTGACCACTCCTTTCCCTAGGGGCTCAGGCCAAGGGAGATCCGGTTCTATTCCTGAGCCTCTGGCTGGAGTTATTGGAGTTCCTGCAGGGAAGCCCTGCCCAGTGAAGAAGCATGACTCAGCGTCAAGCCTGAAGAGGCCCTCTGACCACAGTTTGCCACAGCTGGTGTGTTGGGCTCGGGGGAACACATCTTGGTACCAAGCCCTGCAGCCTCCCTGGCTCCAGCAGGGCAAAAGCATGGCCTGGAGCTATAGAGATGGGTGCTGCCCTTCCCCAGTCCAGGAAGCTTAGCGTGTTAGGCAATTGTGAGTCCCAATGCTAGCTGCTGCCCTTCCCCCAATGAGCTCAAAGGGCTTAGACAGCAGGCAGCTGCACCTGTGGTGCTGGTCTCTGCTCCCCCAGAAAGCTCCGTAGGCTTAAGCAGATTCCAGCTGAGAGACTGTTGAGAATCTGCATGGCTCCGGGGTTGGGACATTAGGCCCCAGTGGCGTGGGTTCTCGAGCAGAATCTTCCTGTCCTTGGAAAAAGCATGGTTTCCCTGGCTGGGTACCATGCTCACTCACCTCCTCCCTTGGCTGGGGCTGGGGTTGGGGCTCCCTTTCCCTGTGTGGCTCTCAGGTGGGCCGTGGCACCACACTGCTCTTCCTTGCTCTCTGTGGATCATACGAGCCTCCTACTCAGTTCTGATGCCAGAACCTAGATACTTTGGTTGCCAGTGCAGCATTCACACGTTAGCTATGGTTCTTTTCGATGGTAGCCTATGACAGCCGCTGTTTCTAGTTGGCTATCTTGACCCTGCCTCCTCCTGTGCTTTTTTTTAACCAGATTTTTTTTCCTATTGAGTTGTTTGAGCTCCTTATATATCCTGATTATAAATCACTTGTCTGATGGGTAGTTAGCAAATACTTTCATTCTGTCGGTTGTCTTATTACTTGGTTATTTCTTTTGTTCAGAAGCTTTTTAGCTTGATGTGATCTCATTTGTGCATTCTTGGGTTGGTTGCATGTGCTTTTGACATTTTACTCAAGAAATCATTGCCCAGATGAATATCCTGTAGTGTTTCCCCAATGTTTTTTTCCAACAGTTGCATAGTTTTAGGTCTAAGACTTTAATTTAGGACTATGTCTTTAATCAATGTTTTGATTTTTGCATATGGTGAGAGATGGGGTCTATTTTCATTTTTCTGCATATGGCAATCGAGTTTTCCCAGCACCATTTATTAAGTAGGTTTCTTTAACACAGTGTATGTTTTGTGACTTTCATTGAAGATCAGTTGGTTGTAGGTATGTGACCTTATTTCTCGGTTTTGTATTCTTTTCGATTGGTCAATGGGTCTGTTTTTATGCCAGTACTATATTGATTTTGTTACTATAGCTTTGTCATGTAATTTAAAGGCAAGTGATGGAATGCCTCTAGTTTTGTTCTTTTTGTTCAGGATTACTTTGGCTATTTGGTGTGGTTCCATATACATTTTAGGATATTTCTTTCTGTGAATAATGTCATTAGTGTTATCATAAGCATTACATTGAATGTGTAAATAACTTTGCATACTATGAGCATTTAAACAATATTGATTCTTCCAATTAAATGAACTTGGAATATCTTTCCATTCTTTTGTGTTCTGCTCAGTTTCTTTTATCAATGTTTTATAGTTTTCATTGTGAAGATCTTTCACAATTTTGATTAAGTTTATTTCTAGTTATTTTATTGCGTTTGTAGCTATTGAAATGGGATTACTTTCTTGGTTTCTTTTTTCAGATGATTCACTATTGGCATATAGAAATGTAACTTGCTTTTGTATGTTGATTTTATATCCTGAATCTTTACTGGATTTGTTTATTCCTTCTAATAGATTTTGATTGAGTCAAAGTTTTCCAAATATAAGATTATAATATCTACAAAAAAGAATAATTTTACTTCTTCCTTTCCAATTTAGATGCTTTTTATTTCTTTCTCTCACCTAATTTCTCTGCATATGACTTCCAGTATGACATTAAATGAAAGTGATAATAGTGGACATGCTTGTCATGTTCCAGATAGAAGAGGAAAGGCTTTCAGGTTTTCCCCATTCAGAGTGATATTAGTTGTGGGTTTGTTGTATATGACTTTCAGCATGTTGAGGTATGTTCCTTCTATACTCAGGTTTTGAGAGCTTTATTATGAAGGATGTTGAATTTTATTGAGTGCCTTTTCATCATCAATTGATATGTTCATATGGTTTTTGTCCTTCATTCTTTTGATATGATATATGACATTTGTTGATTTGGGTATGTTGAACCATCCTTCCATTCCTGGGATGAATCCCACTTGATTATGATTCATGATCTTTTTAATGTAGTGTGGAATTTTGTTTGCTAGTATGTTGCTGAGGATTTTTGCATCAATTTCATCAGGGATATTGGCCTGTAGTTTTCTTTTGTTGTTGTTGTTGTTGTGTCTTAAAATAGTTTGAGTAGTATTGGTTTTAGTTTTTAATTAAATGCTTGGTAAGATTCAGCAGTGAGGGCATCAGGTCACGGGCTTCTCTTTGATGGGAGACTTTTTATTACTGATTCTGTCTCATTACTTATTACTGATGTATTTAGCTTTTGGATTTTTCCACAGTTTGATCTTGGTAGGTTGTATGTGTCTAGAAAGGTATTAATTCCTCCAAGTTTTCCAACTTATTGGCATACAGTTGTTTATAATAGTCTCTAATGATCCTTTGTGTGGCTGTGATATCAGTTGTAATGTCTCCTTTTTCGTTTTTGATTTTATGTGGGTCTTCTCTAATTTTGTTGATCTTTACAAAAAACAACTTTTCATTTTCTTGATTTTTGTGTGATTTCTTAAACCTCGATTTCATTTATTTCTGCTCTGATCTTTATTATTTATTTTCTTATACCAATTTTGGGTTTGGGTTTCTCTTGCTTTTCTATTTTTTAAAGATCCAATGTTAGGACGATTGACTTTATTATTATTATTTTTTGCCTTTTGATGTAGATGTTCACTGCTATAAACGTTCCTTTTAGAACTGCCTTTGCTGTATCCCATATGTTTTGGCATTTTGTATTTTCATTTTCATTTGCTTTAATAATATTTAAATTTTCTTCTTAATTTCTTAATTGACCCAGTGGTCATTCAGGACTTTATTATTTAATTTCCATATGTTTGTGACATTTACGATGTTCCTCTTCTAACTAATTTCTAGTTTTATTCCATTGTATCAGAAATGATATTGTTTTCAATTTTTTTAAATCTGTTGAGACTTGTTTTGTGGCCTAACATATGGTCTGTCCTTGAGAATGTTTCATGTGCTGAACATAAGAATGTTTTCTGCAACTATTGGCTGAAATGTTCTGAAATGTCTGTTAGGTCTGTTTGGTCTATAGTGCAGATTAAATCTGATATTTCTGTTAATTTCTGTCTGGTTGATCTGTCCAATGCTGAAAGTGGGCTGTTTAATTCACTGAACTATTATTGTATTGGAGTCTATCTTTTTCTTTATCTCTAAAGAATATTTGCTTTCTATATTTGGGTACTCCAGTGTTGGGTGTAGAAATATTTTTAATTGTTATATCTTCTGGGCTAATTGACACCTTTATCATTATATAATGACCTTCTTTGTCTCTTTTCCGGTTTTATCTTAAAATCTATTTAATATTATATAAATAAATCCAATTCTGTTCTTTTTTGGTTTCCATTTGCATGGAATACATTTTCACATTGCTTTATATTTAGTCTCTTTGTCATTATAAATGAAGTAAGTTCCCTGTAAGCAGGATAATAGCTGGGTCTTGTTTGTTTTTTCAGTGCATTCAGCCACTGTATGGCTTTGACTGAAGAATTCAGTTTATTTACAGTCAATGTTTCTATTGATAAGAAAGTACTTAGTACTATCATTCTATTACTTGTTTTCTGATTGTTTTGTTTGTTCACTTTCCCTTCCTTCCTTCCTTCCTTCCTTCCTTCCTTCCTTCCTCTTCCTT
>NW_016829220.1:0-3194 GCF_001698545.2 Rhinopithecus bieti | reverse complement strand
TAGAAAAAAAAAAAAAAAAAAAAAATAGGGCCGGATGAGAGATATGATATTCTTAGTAAAATGTGTGGAGAATAAATAGAGATACATTCTCAGGTAGTTCTATGTTAAGGAAGACGTCACATGGAAGTTGAGGATCTAGAATTGAATCTTTAAAAATATTTATTTCGAAAATGTCCCATTTATATGTCCCCAAAATATTTGGAAAATGTCTCATTACACCAGGCTTATGCATACTCATCTGAAAACCACTATTATAGTGATGTAGATTCACTAGAAGACTGCATCCATACAATGTCAAAGGAATCAAATATTTGAATCAACATATTGACAAGTAATTTGTCAGTCAGGGTATGCAATCAGCTGACCAGTTCAGGGAAAGAATCATTCAAATTAGCTTTTTTGTTGTTTCGTATAAGCCAGTTTATGTGGGCCTAACCAATAATTGGCAAGCAAACTTACTTTTTAAAAAATAAGCTTTATTTTTTTGGGCAGTTTTAGGTTCACAGCAAATTTGAGAGGCAGGTATAGAGATTTTCTGTATAGTCCCTGTTTCCACATATGCTTAGCATCTGCCGTTGTTAATACCTCACACTAGAGTAGTACATTTGTTACAATTGATAAATCAACATAGACACATCATTACCACCCAAAGTCCTTAGTCTACATTAGGGCTCACTCTTGGTATTGTAGATTTCATGAATTTAAAAAACATATATAATGACATGTGTCCACCATTATACCATCATCAGCGGAGTTTTACTGCCCCTAAAAATCTGTTGTGCTCTATCTATTCATCCTTCTCTCTTCCTTAACCCCTGGCAATGACTCATCTTTTTCAATGTTTTCAGTTTTGCCTTTTCCAGAATGTCACATATTAGAATCATAATGTAGGCTTTTCTCATTGGCTTATTTCACTTAGTAATTTAAATTTAAGTTCCTCCATGTCTTTAAATAGCTCTATATATAATTTCTTTTTAGTACTGAATAATATTCCATTGTTTGGATGTACTACATTTTATTTATCCACTCACTTACGCAAGAAAGCCATCCAAGTTTTGGCAATTCTAAATAAAGCATCTATAGACATTTATGTACAGGTTTTCATGTGGACATAAGTTTTCAACTTCTTTGGGTACACACCAAGGAGTGTGGTTACTACACTGTATAGTAAGAATATGTTTAATTATGTAAAGAACCACTAACTGTCTTACAAGGTGAATGAACCATTTTGCATTGCTGCCAGCAATGAATGAAAGTTCTTATTCCTCCATTTCCTTGTATCTTATTTGTTAATCTATCTGTAAAGGTCTTTGACCCACTACTTAACTTAGTTTTTAGTTTTCTTATTGTTGAACTGTAAGAGTTATTTGTATATTTTGAATTATAATCCCTCATTAAATATCTTCTGCAAATATTTTATCTTGACCTATGGCTTGTCTTTTGATTCTCTTGACATTGTCTTTTGTGGAGCAGAGAATTTAGTTTTAATGAGTACTAGCTTATCAATTATTTATTTCATGGATTGTGCTTTTGGTATTGTAGCTAAAAAGCCATTGTCAAACCCAAGGTCATATAGATTTTCTCCTATGTTATCTTCTAGGAGCTTTATAGTTCACATTTTATAATTTGGTATATGATCCATTTCAAATTAAATTTTGGGAAGGTTATATCAACTGTGTTTATATTTATTTATCTTTTTTTTGCATGTGGATGTTCACTTCTTCCAGCACAATTTGCTAAAAGGATTATCTTTTATTCATTGTATTGTCTTTGCTCCCTTGTCACAATTCAGTTAGCCATATTTATGTGGGTCTATTTCCAGGCTCTCTCTTCTGATTCATTGACATATATGTCTTTTATTTTACCAATACCACAATGTCTTAATTACTATATAGAAAGTTTTGTTGTCAAGTAGTGTCAATACTTCAACTTTCATCTTTTTCCTCAAGATTGTATTGGCTATTCTGAATCATTTGTCTCTACATATAGTTTAGAAACATTTTATTGATATCCAAAAAGTAACTTTCTGGGATTAAAACTGAGATTCTCCTGAAACAATAGATGAAGCTGGAAATAACTGACATCTTGACATTATTGAATCTTCCTATCAGTGGACATGGGATATTTCTTCATTTATCTAGTTATTCTTTAATTTATTTCACCAGAGTTCTGTGGTTTTGTTCATATGGATCATGTGCATATTTTGTTTGACTTATACCTAATTATTTTATTTTTTGGAGTGCTAATACAAATGGTATTGAAATTTTAATTTAAAATTCCACTTGTTCATTGCTGGTATATAGGAAAGCAATTGACATTTGTATATTAGCTTTGTATCCTGCAACCTTGCTATATTCTCTTATAAGTAACATTTTTTTTTGTTGATTCTTTTGGATTTCATACACACAGTCAACCATATCATCTACAAACAAAGACACTTTTTATTTCTTCCTTCACAATAGGTATACTTTTTATTTCATTTCCTTATGTTATTATATTAACTAGGACTTCCAGTACAGTGTTGAAAGCAGTGGTGAGAGATACCATCTTGCATTTTGCCTGATCTTAGTAAGAAAGTTAGTCTCCATTAAGCAAGCAGTTAGTTCTAGGTGTTTTGTGGCTATAGTTGATCAAGTTGAGGAAGTTCCCTTCTATTCCTGTTAACGGTTACTAAAAATTTTATCATAAGCAGATGTTGGATTGCATCAAATGCTTTTTCTGCATTTATTGATATGAACATGTAATTTATTTTCTTTAGCATAATGATGAGACAGTTGACCCTTGAACAATGTGGAAAACAGGAGCACTAATACCCCTGCACAGTCAAAAAGTCAAGTGTGACGCTCCAAAATCTTTACTAATAGCAGACTGTTGACTGGAGGCCTTGCCAATAACATAAACAGTTGTTTAATATATATTTTGTATGTCATACCTATTATATACAGTTTTTTTTTTACAATAAAATAAGCTAGATAAAAGAAAATTTTACTAAGAAAACTGTAAGGAAGATAAAATATATTTACTATTCATTCTGGAGACTTGGATCATCACAGAGGCTTTATTCTTGTTGTCTTCACATGGAGTAGTCTGAGAATAATGAAGTCTTCCTCATTGTTGATCTTACTCTCTGAGGGTAGTCAGAGGAAGAAGAAAATTTGTGGTTTATATTTGTAGTTTAAGAAAATTTATATAAG
>NW_016829219.1:0-749 GCF_001698545.2 Rhinopithecus bieti | reverse complement strand
GAGGAACAATAACACAGCAGGGTGTGTACCTTCTCCGGTAGTGGGAGTAGTATCATCATCTCTTCCTTTAGATGACAGTGTAGCAGGACGACCCGCAGACAAAACTCCTCAGACACCGGATTAAAGAAGGAAGAGGTTTTTTATTCGGCCGGGAGCATCGGCAGACTCACGTCTTAAGAACCGAGCTCCCTGAAGAAGAAATAAGTGGCCTTTTTGGGTCATGATAAATCAAGCATGCGTGGAAAACGTGACGAGGGGCTACATGCATCAGCTAACAGAACAAAAAGTTTTGCAGTGCTTTCTCATACAATATCTGGAATTTACAGATAACACTAGTAGTTTTGGTCAGGGGTTAATATTATCATTATTATTTTAACCACCAGGGCCAGGTGGTGGTGCCAAGGTCGTCTAGCTATTTATCTTACTTCTGTTTCTTTCCAACTTTTTGCTTTCTCCCCCTTCTCCTGTCTTATAAACTAGGGAAAAGGGGAGACGGGGAAAAGCTGGGAAAGAGCAGAAGCGGTGGTCTCATTCTATAGTGACACACCCCAGCTGAGGCAGGGCAGGTGCACCCCTCTCCTCATAGGCTGCCCACCTGGCCTCGCCTTGGCCTCACCATTGTGGCAGCCCCGGTGCTGCTGCAGGCAGGGTGTGCTGCTCCCAGGCCCCAGGCGCTTGGGGACTTGTCTGGAAGGGGGCAGAGCACCCATGCTCACTCAGCATCACCAGCATGCAGGTTCACAGGCCTG
>NW_016829218.1:0-748 GCF_001698545.2 Rhinopithecus bieti | reverse complement strand
TTTTAAATGCCGAGAAGTTTTAAAATAATATACAGCAATGGATTACCAGTTCAAAGCAGAGCATATTCTGATTGCCTAATATGCATTCTAGTACAGCCTGCCACAGAGGAAAAACAGTGATAACAAACGTTGGTCAATTAAAGACACTTTAGCAATTTTTTTCTATGAATTGTCCTCTCTACTACCGCTACCTTTTCTCACAGAGACTTAACCTTATTAAGACATATAGTCTTGGCTTCTTACTAAGATCTATAATCTTAGATTCTCTGGATTACTTTTAGGGACCAAATTAGGAAAACAAGAGATTTTCAAAAGAACGTTGCATGTATTAACACTAGTACCGTGAAAAAATATGGCGCTAGTGTTAATTTAATCCCTTTAAAATAAGGAAAATATTAATAAATACATAATACCAGCCATCTTAGAAAACACAACATGATTTTATTTAAATATTTATTTCTATGTTTGTGTATATATTTGTATTTTTATTTTTGGCATAATTATAATCATATTGAGCACTATGGGAAATTTTAAATGATCCAACTTTTAATAAAAATGTTATTTATAAGCCTTCACACATTTTAAAAGCATTTTCTGTATTGTTTTTCTTCTTTTAGATTTTGGGATAAAATTCTGGTTCAAAAGGCAGGAATTTTTTTTAATATCTTTTATCCAAAACTATATTTTTAAAAGGTAAGTAACCCAACTCTCCCCATCTTTAATTTCTTATTTTCTTCACAAGCAAATA
>NW_016829217.1:0-504 GCF_001698545.2 Rhinopithecus bieti | reverse complement strand
GGTCAGGCTGGTCTTGAACTCCTGACCTCAGGTGATCTACATGCTTCAGCCTCCCAAAGTGCTGGGATTACAGGGGTGAGGCCATCGCTCCTGGCCTAGGTTTTGTTTTTTTTTTTTTTAATTAATAAAATCAATAGACCCCTAGCTAGGCTAGTAAAGAAGAAAAGAGAAGATTCCAATAAACACGATTAGACACAATAAGAGGGACATAACCATTGACCACACAGAAATTCAAGCAACCACCAGAAAATACTATGACACCTCTATGCAAATAAAGTGGAAAATCTAGAAGACAAGGATCAATTTCCTAGACACATACACCTGCCCCTCCAAGACTGAACCAGGAAGAAATTGAGTCACTGAACAGACTAAAAATGAGTTCTGAAATTAAGGCAGTAATAAATAGCCTACCAACCAAAAAAAAGCCCAGGACCAGATGATTGACAGGCAACTTCTATTAGATGTACAAAGAAGAGCTGGTACTATTACTACTGAAACTATTCC
>NW_016829216.1:0-952 GCF_001698545.2 Rhinopithecus bieti | reverse complement strand
GCCCCGCCCCCCGCGCCCGCCGCCGTGGTTAGCGCCTAGGCGGGGCCTCTCGTAGCCACGCCCCCGAGGGCAGAGCGCCTGCGTGTGCGCGTGCGCGTGCGCGTGCGCGTGCGCGGGCCGTGTTTGAGGCCGGCTAGTCGTGACTGCGCGGCGGTGCCGTCAGTGACTGCCCGGAGTACTGCAGGCGCGGGGCGGCGCCAAGCGCAGGGAGCCCGGGTGAGGGGCAGTCCAGGTGAGCGCGCGGGGAGCCGGGTGAGGGGGCCGGGAACCCAGGTGAGGGGCAGTCCAGGTGAGCGCGCGGGGAGCCCAGGTGAGGGGGCCGGGAAGCCCGGGTGGTGGTGCCGGGGATCCCAGGTGAGGGGCCGGGAACTCAGCTTGCGGGGAACCCAGATGGGCGCGCGGGAGCCCACGTGAGGCGCAGCCCGGGGGAGGGGTCGGGGAGTCCAGGTAAGGGAGCCCGGGTGAGGGGCCGGGGTGGCTCCTAGCGTCCGCCGTCCCAGCCCTGCCTTCCGGTGGGCGCGCGGCACCCCCGGCGTGCCGTTCCCGGACAGTAGCTTGTGGGGGGCGTTCGAGCCCTGCAGCCCGGAGTTCTGCCCGCGCGGGTGCATGGTGGGCTTGGGGGGCTCCTCACCGCGACGTTGACTTTGGAGCCATTGAGCGGCGCGGATGCCGGACTGTGGGAGGGGACAGGCGGAGGCGGAGGCGGCGGCGTCGCCCCTGACCTCGCTCCCCGCAGACCGGCCGGGCAAGTATGGTCAGCTCACCTGTGTGCCCACGAGGCAGGGAGGCGGCTCCTGCGGAGCCACAGAGGTGCTGTCGGAGCTGTTGTCAAGGACAGCAGGTGTCATGTGGGTGTGGCCTCCACTGGTCACCGAGTTAGCTGGGGCGGAAGGGGACAAGGTGCTGCTCAACAGGGTGTGGGAGGCGGAGGGACGCTGGGTCAGTCAGCACG
>NW_016829215.1:64276-66300 GCF_001698545.2 Rhinopithecus bieti | reverse complement strand
ACAGGATTAGGAGCAAATTGTGAAAATGCTGTAACAAGATGAGTGGTGGCAGGAGAAAGAACTGAAATCAAATTATGCAGCAATGTATTTTTAAGTGTGCTCCTTTGCCCACCACAAGGCCAGTGGAATGCCCAGAAATTGTATATAAGTAACTGCCTCCCAGAAAGCAATACTGCTACAAGTACTCAAAACAATTTTCAATGAGTAGTGTTCTCAACCTATGAAAAAATAATGTCACAGCAACACTTGGCAGATTATCCTATCATATTTTGGTGACAAGACCTGCAAAGCTGAAAAGTATCACACGGTGAACATTATAGATTACAATTAACTTAAACTATTAACTTCTTAAAGGGCATCAAAGCCCAGCTGGGGCATTGAGAGAAACAAAGCAAACAAGCCCTCAATTTATGATAAACATAAATTGGAATTGCTGGGCTCTCCTCTGGTGAAAACTCCAAAGTTCCGTTTACTCTGAATGGCAGCATGTTCTCGAGCCAAACTTGGTTTTTGAACCATTCTTGATGAGAAAGGCAAGTGTCATCACCCCTGGTATGGCTTTTGAGTTTCCTGTCCATTGCCAAGGTGTCACTAGGGAGGGAAGAATGCATGCACAACCCAGCCAGGAAGTGCTGCTGAAGGTAACTGAGGGTCTTTTTTTGTTGTTGTTGTTCTAACCCAGTAGGTCCTGATGAAAAACATGATTCATTAAAACTGCCTGGACTTCCACGGGTGGCATTTCAAGGCAGCAACGTGCTACAGGTGAACTATATGTTTAGAATCCTAAGCAGCAGCAATTCTTGGTGGGTGACATAGACAAATGAATATCATAGGAATGCCAGAGGTCGTAATAGTCTGTGCTGAATTGAAGGATGAACAAGTCCAAGGATATTTCCCAGCTGGCTTCTATCCATCTCTGGGATTCCTGAACAAGCCTCATTTAATTATGGTGGATTTCATTTACCACATCTATCCATATTTTTCAGTTCTGAAATCACATTATATCATATCGCTTTAATGGCATGAAAGTTCTTACAAAATTTAAGGTGTCACATGCACTTTGGATTCTACCTTCACAGCTGGAAAAAAAACTTCATTTTAATGACTGTATTATCATGGTGGCCAACAATTACAAAATATAACCTCTCAGGCGTGTTCTTCAATACATGACTCCTAATTAAGTGTAAAATTGTATATATTTTTAGCATTCAATATTGAGAGTCAAAAATGAAGAACAGGAAGTATAGAATTCTTCCTTTGTTTTGCTTTCTAACTGAAACCTGACATTGTAGAGGAAGATGCCAGTAAGCTTGGCACTGTTTACCACACACTAGTGAAGATATGTGGCTTCTGGAATAAAGAAATTATCTAACAATCATAGTTCTTGTAGAATCCAATATATTTTCATAAGAAAACTACCAAATCTCTAACATGAAATCATAAAGACAATGTTCTCTTTATCTGAAAGTATGGCACATTCAGCTCAAGGGACCCTGAGTGTCTGGTGGAGTAAGCTGTACTTGCCTTGGACTGGACCAGATAGCACCAGCAGACACCAAGAAGATTTCACAGAGGTTGGCAGTACGTTAAGGACAATACAGAGTGGTGAGAAGAAAAACGACATGATGAGATTGCCGTAGAAATTTCCAGGAGGCATCTGTGGGGGAATGTTAACACCAGTTTGACCTCACATCACTTACCTAGAAAAGAGAGACACTGTAACAAGGATCTGTAGACCACAGACTTCTACCTGAAGTATGTGTGCTATAAATATAAGTTTTTACAAGTGCAAGGGACTATGATATGCCTCTTGAAACACCAGTTGATAAGAAAGGAAGTTTTGTATTCTGGAAAAGATGAAAGATATAATCCGTAAGGAAAGGCATTCTGAGGCACTGAGAGATTTGGCGACTAAGTTGAAAAGATTGAGCCGGGCATAGTGACTCATGCCTGTAATAGCAGCAGTTTGGAGGGCTGAGGCAGACAGCTGCTTGAGCCCAGGAGTTTGAGACCAGCCTAGGTAA
>NW_016829215.1:56257-63620 GCF_001698545.2 Rhinopithecus bieti | reverse complement strand
TGAAATGTCTGAATATTTAATTTGTCCAGCAAATATCTGTTAGTATACTTTGTATTTGGATTAACAGCCAGGTGTAGGTTTAGTGCCACCTGTTTTCATTGCAATATGCATTTCAAAAGCATATTTTACATTTAAAACATGTAGATATATACTGTGTACATATCATTTTTAATTTCAGTGATATGGTTTGAGCATTACCCTGCTTCCTTAAAGATTTCTTGTAATCCTCATTTTTGCTTTCAACAGGCTTATGTTCGGATATTGTTGTAATATATGTAGCAGTTCCTTGTTGTTTAACATTTTGGTTACTTTCTCTAACAATCCTCAGAGGTGCGATAAACTGGCAGAATGTTTTTCTATGCTTCACATCTCAGTTATAAGCTGCTGAAATGGGCTTCTAGGAAATCAAAATTTTGAGTCTGAAAGCGGGTCAGTCTAACCACCAGTTTCACTTGGAAGCTGGGGAAAGACAGCTTTGTCTAGAACCCATTGTGTTGCTTCTCTCTTGGATCTGGAAGGGTTATGAAAATAAAAGGCAGGTTTCCAGTGAATGTAGCATATCTGTCTGTATTTCTATTGAGATAATCCTGCTGAAACTTCATCCCCCTGTCTGTCTTTCTTTTCTCTTCTTTATTTGCTAAACACAACTTCAAAACCAGCTAATTCATGTGTTGATGAGCCCTGTACTGAACGGAGAACTGTATCCTCAGTTTATATCAGTGGAAAGGAACTCCCTCTTACTAAGTGGCTTAACTCCTTAGTGGCCCATCACTTACAAAGATGTGGCTACGCTATTCACTTCTACATTTTTTTTTCCTAGAAAGTGCCTTAGCAAAAGAAAGGATAGAGTCTTTCCTTGTCTGTTTTTGAATTATTTCTTAACAGTGTCTTCCTCAGCTGACTGTAAATTGCTGAATTACACCTAAGTGTTTATTGACAATGTCTATTTCTCCTTCCTCTTTTAATTCATATTGCACTGCACATAATATATTTGTTATATAACAAGTGGGTACTACATTTGAAATTAATTTGTTGGCCTCTGATTTAACCTTTTGTAAAATTGTGATATAGAATCTCTAAATGTTTCACATCTAAAATTGATCTATCTCTCTTTTGTGTTGTCTAATAAGACTGGGGCAATCTGCTGAATGTCTGCTGTAAGGTAGGCACTGTGATAGGCACACTGTAGATGTTCTGTGTGTTAGAGATGAGGAACCAGAGTCTGGAGCGGTGAATCAAGCACTTTTTAGGTGACAGTGCAGGAGAGTAAACCCAGTTCTCTAAATTGTACTCTTTTTTGTTTGTTTGTTTGTTTGTTTTGCCCTAGTCTTTTCAGATGTTTCTCTTCTTTGTAATTATATGTGAGAAATATGTAATTTAAAAAATTATGTAATGTTCTCAAAAATTAAAAAAACATTCTTTTTATTTTTAGTACATTTTTAATTCTTTTAATTTCTTCACTATTACTGTGAACATTAGTCTCACTTTATTATTTTAAAGCCAATCGCAGCAAACATTCCCTTTGGTGATATGTGTGTGTATGTGGGTGTGTGAGTGTGTTTAGTAGACTTTTTTTTTTAGAGCAATTATGAGTTAACAGCAAAGCTGAGTGAGAAGTGCAGGGCATTCACATACAACCCGCTGCTCCTAAACATGCACAACCTCCCCCACTGTCAACATCTTGCATCAAAGTGGTACATGTTCTATAATGGACAACCCTAACCTGATGTGACATTATCACTCAGACTCAACAGTTTATGTTAGATTTCACTTTCAGTGTTGTTCATATGTTTTTATTTTCTGTATTTTGTCTGTAATTATTCCAAAGTTTTCTGTTTCAAAGTTTTAAGGACACAAGAAACTTAGCACAATAATTTTGTTTTCTTTTGTTTTGTTTTTGTTTGGAAATGGAGTCTCTCTCTGTCACCCAAGATGGAGTGCAGTGGCGTCATCTTGCCTCACTGCAACTTCTGCTTCCTGGCTTCAACAATTCTGCTTCAGCCTCCTGAGGAGTAGTTTGACTACAGGAGCACTCCCCAACACCTGGCTAACATTTTGTATTTGTGGCAGAGACGGGGTTTTACTGTATTGGTCAGGATGTTATTGAACTCCTGAGCTCAAGTGATCCACCTGTCTCAACCTCTCAAATTGATGGGTTCACAGGTTTGAGTTGTGATACCTACCCTTGATTCCTTAAAGAATTTTTTGTTTTTAAGATTGTGGTGGCTTAATATCCATTTTTTTTTGAAGGTGAATGAGAATTGATTTATTTTTCTGTACTCCCCTCCTCAAATTCGAATACAACATTATTCAACTTTGACCTCAATTGTGGTTTAAATTTACAGCTTTCACATCTATTTTTGTCATATATTCCCTTTCCTTCAAATATTTTATTGAAATACTGCGGAGTTCCTTAAACTTCTCCATCTTGGATAACACATCTTTTCTATACTATCTGTTTAAAACCAAAGAAAACAACCCAAAGCCTTTTTAAAGCAAGTGCATGCACGTTAATATCATGTTACATTTCATTTCGTTTTTTGTTGTTGATCTGGTGCTTTTACAGAAGGAAATCAGTATTAAGTACTGCATTTCTAAATGGAAACTAGTAAATATGGTATTAGTAAAAGCAGGCTTTTAAATACTTTTATTCTTCTCTGAAGATGGAATACATTTTTGATATGTGTAATTAATACTTGGACTTTGTAAACATTTGAATACACAAAATCCTTTGTAATCTTGTATTCTCCTAGAGTTAATCACTTTTAAGAATTTATATATTTTTAGATATCTTATAAATGTACAATTATATGATGGGACAATATGAATACATTTTTTCTTTGTTATAAAATAAAATATTAATATACAATTTAATACAGATTATTTATTTTTAACCTAATAGCATATCATCTCCTCTTGATATAATTATTTATTTTTCCTTTCTCATGTCTGATAACATCAATATTTCCCCTTTTTTCTCTTTTATTTTTTATAGGAGTCATTCTTGCCTTGGGTTTGTTTATAATTTTGGTTACCTGTTTTCCAGTGTATTTTTTATTTTCTAATTTATTAATTTTGTATTCTAAAGCCTTTCTTATAGCTTTTCAGGTGATCCATTTTTAAAGTGCTGCCTACTATAACTGTTTTTGGCCTCTTTCCCCTACTGGTAGTCCGGGATCACAGGCACCCACCCCAAGACCTAGCTAATTTTTGTATTATTAGTGGAGTCACTGTTTCACCATGTTGCCTAGGTTAGTCTTAAGCTCCTGACCTCAAGTGATCCCCTTGCCTTGGCCTCCCAAAGTGCTAGGGTTCCAGGACAATATTTGAAAGAAAACCTTTTTGTTTTTATACTTTCAGTTCTGGGATACATAGGCAGAATATGCAGGCTTGTTACAAAGGTATACACTTGCCATTGTGGTTTACTGCACCCATCAACTTCTCACCTACATTATGTATTTCACCTAAGGTTATCCCTACCCTAGCCCCACAGACCCAAACAGACCCCCGTGTGTGATGTTTCCTTCCTGGTTTTCTTGTGTTATTTTTCAGCTCCAACTTAGGGTGAGAAAATGCAGAGTTTGGTTTCCTGATCTTGTGTTAGATATGCTGGATTTCTTCATAGGCATCCAAATGTAATTTATCAACATTAGGAATATATTTACTTATTTATTTTTTAGAGACAGGGTCTGGTTCTGTCACCCTGGCTGGAGTTCTAAGGCATGATCTTGGTTCACTGTAACGACTGCCTTCTGGGTTCAAGCAAATATCCTCCTTCAGCCTCTGAAGTAGCTGTGATTACAGGCATACACCATCAAGCCTGGCTAAATTTTGTATTTTACTAGAGATGGGGTTTCATGATGTTTGCCAGGCTTGGTCCCAATTCTAACCCCAGGATATCTGTCCACCTCGGCCTCTCAGAGTGCTGGGATTACAGCTGTGAGCCACTGTGCTTGGTCTGGAATTCATTTTGATACATATTTCTCTAACTTTTCACCACTTTTACTTTGCTTATTGTGTAACAATTATTCATATAATTATTATAGCAGAAACTTATCACATTCATACACTTTAACAGTTTCCACTGACCTGTCCCTGCCCTCACTAATTTAATAATAAATGCTGCTATATCCAGCGTATGGATTGCATTGTAGGACCAGAAGGTGGTGACCCCTTAGACCCAGCTTTCACTATCTTGTGTGTGACTATTATTTATCAACCTGCTGATCTGCCTGGGAACACAGAAAGAGTCCCATTGCATTGTGTGCTGCTGGCTAGATCCTGCACTATCTGGTGCCCAGCCTGGCCTTCTTTGTTCTTTGGCTCAGTGCACTCGGGGTGCAGGTTCATGACGACTAGTTTTCATTCTTCATGGTAAGCTCTCTGGGTAGACGTTTTCCAACTCTACCCACATTTTGGGTTTGTTGGCCGGTATTATTCCAGGGTTACTATGGGACAGTCACAGTCTAAACACCAAGCTTATCTGTCTTTTATTAAACTTCTTCTGAAACATGGTGGAATCGAGGCTGATTTCAATAACCTTATTATCTTATTTCAGACTATTGAAAACCATTGTCCTTTGTTCCCTGACAAAAGTTCTATGGACCTGTTAGGTGGCGAAAGGGTTGGCCCCACTCTCTGGCAACTCATGAAAGGTGGTATTTTACTTCCTATTCCTGTTGGAACTGGCTGGGCTCTTATTCGTGTTGCTTTACTTCCTTTTCAGTTTAATGATCCTCTTCAACTGCCACAAGTTAAGATGGATGGTGAGCTGCAGCCTTTACCTCGGGTACCTGACCACCTACTAGTCCTCCTTCTAATCATGAAGAGGAATTCAATCTCTCCTTCTTTTCTCCACAACCGGAGGAAGGTGGTGATGATCCCCTCTCTCTGCCTCCTATCTCAGAACCTGTATATGTTACCTCTTCCTCTGCTAAGCCAATGACCTCTCTGCCAGAGGAGGATGTGTGGCATTCATCAGAATGGTCCGTTTCTCATTCCTCTCATCCTTTTGGACCTCTCTCCTCTTCTAAGCCCACTGTTTCTTTTGACGCTCCAGGACCCCTTCTTTCAGAGGCTTGGAATCCTGCTTCCCCCTGTCAGCATCTCAGCACCCTCACTCTCCTTCTCTTCCTCTGCCCCTACTCAATGGATGTGTGAGTCACCTGCTTGGGTAGAGCAGTTGCCACTTTTCAAACACAAATTGGAGGCTTTCATTGAAATTGTTAATGATTTACAACACACAAACACTATTCAGGTCTCCTTGTATCCGTGGGACTCACCTGTGTTTGTTAAATGAAAAAAGTCAGGAAAATGGAGGACTGGAACAGACTTAAGAGCTGTTAATTCAGCTATTAAACCTATGGGGTGTTACAAGCCACTATGCCCTCCCCCTCCATGATTTCTAAGGAATGGTCGTTATAATCATTGACCTTAAAGTCTGTTTCTTTCATCTTTCTTCAGGCAAGTGAGAGTGTGAAAAATTTGCTTTCACTATACCTTCCTTTAACAATTCAGCTCCCACAGCTAGATATCAACGGAAAGTTTCACCTCAAGGATGATTAACGGTCCTACTGCTTGTCAGTTGTTTGTCAGTACTGTGTTACATCCGACAGACTTTTAAAAATAATCACATTCTTACTTATATAGATGACATACTGATTGCTGCTCCCAGTAAAGATGAATAAATTCAATGTTTTACCCCTTCAAAATTAGCTGTTGCCAATGCAGAACTCCACATTGCTCCTGATAAAATTCCAGAAGCCACTCCTTTTCTGTACTTAGGAATGCAGCTAGAAACTTGCTCCATTAGGCCCCCAAAAGCCTCACTTCATACTGACAATTGAAGCACCTTAAATGATTTTCAAAAGTTACTAGGTGACATCCATTATCTCAGACCAAACCTAGAATTCCCTACTTATGCATTATCTCATCTGTTTGCTACATTATCAGGAGATACAGATTTAAAGTGTTCTCACTCTCTATCTGAATCAGCAAAGCAAGAGTTGTCTTTTGTAGAACAAAGAGTGAGAGAGGTCCAAGTTTCTCATATTGACCAAAATTGGCCTGTACAATTTTTAGTTTTTCCTTCCATCTGCTCTTCTATGGGACTCATAGTACAAAATTATTCTCTAATTGAATGGATATTACTTCCTAATTCAGCCCCTAAAAATCCTTCAATGTATCTTCATCAAATGACCACTTTAATTGGGTTGAGGCATCAATGTATCAGTAAAATTTCTGGCTTTGATCCAAACATCATTGTGGTCACTTTGTCAAAAGAAAAAAAAAAAAAGTTACAAATTCCTTTTCTTCAACTTTATGCTGGCAGACGAATCTCCCTGACTTCACTGGCACTATTGATAATCATTTGCCTAAGTCAAAATTCTTTCAATTTCTGTGAAATGCTTCCTGAATTCTACCAAAATTTACTCATCCATCACCACCAAAGGCAACTATTACCATTTTTACTGATGGATCCAGTAATGGAAATGCAGGGTATATAGGACCAAAAGATAAATAATTTCTACTCCATACATTTCTGCTCAAAAAGCCATGTTGTTTGCTGTTATCTCTGCATTACAAGATTTTGATCAGCCTCTTTATATTGTCTCTGACTCAACTTATGTAGTCCATGCCACTAAGGCCACAGAAACAGCAACCATCACAATATTGGTGACACTAATCTGTTTTCCTTGTTCTCTTTGTTACAAAAAACTGTCAGAAACCAAAGCCACCCTTTTTTCATTACTCACATTCATTCTCATACTAATTTGCCTGGATCTTTATCTAGTGGTAATCATAAAGTTGATACGCTAATTTCTCTATCCATTACAGATGCAGAACAGTGTTATCAACCAACTATACTAATGCCTGAGGTCTTAAACATAAATATTCTCTAAATTGGAAACAAGCTAAACAAATTGTACAACACTGTTCTCAATGGCAGGTTCTTGTCTTACCCACACAATCTCCTGGAGTTAATCCCTGAGGCCTTTCTCCTAATTTTATCTGGAAAATGGATGTTACTCATATTCCTTCTTTTGGAAAATTAGCTTACATGTGTGTCACACGTGACACCTTTCCCAATTTCATCTGGGCTACCTGTCAAACTAGAGAAGTCGCTTCTCACATTAAAAAACATATGTTTTCATATTTTGTGGTTATGGGAATTCCTAGTGAGCCCAAAACAGGCAATGGTCCAGTCTATTGCATTAAAGCTTTTAAACGTGTTCTGGATCAGTGGCATATTAAACATATTACTCATATTCCTTATAACCCACAAGTCCAAGCTATTGTAGAAAGAAGTAACAGAACTTTACAATTACAATTAGGTAAAAAAAAAAAAAAAAAAAAAAAAAAA
>NW_016829215.1:46293-56252 GCF_001698545.2 Rhinopithecus bieti | reverse complement strand
AAAAAGAGGGGTATAAGGAGTTGTCTACCCATCACAAACAACTAAACTTGACTTTGTTCCTGTTAAATTTCCTTGATATTCCTAAACCTAGCTCTGCAATTGCTGCCAAAAACATTTCTCTGATAACTGTCCCATGGTGAACCAAGGAAGGGAAGTATGGTGGAAAGATGTTCAGTCTAATGGATGGTCAAAAGTTTCAGTTTTAACGTGGGGAAGAGGCTATGCTTACGTTTCCCCAGGTGAACATCAACCTCCTGTTTGGATTCCTACTAGACACCTGAAATTGTGTCCTGAAGATGCATGCAAAAAGAAGACAGAGAAATTTCCAGATGAAATGCCACAGCAGAAAACAACTAACACATGCAACCATCAAAGTGGAAATGAAAGAAAAACAAAAACAAAAACAAAAACAACACATGCTAACTCCTTTACAATAGAAAATCCAGTCAATCATCCTGAACAACTTGTCTCCAGCTACCCAGATCCAGCTCAACCTCTGTCTCCTCCTGATGACACTGATCCCTCTACCCTCTGTCACTTCACAGATTATTAAAAACTATACATATTGGGCCTATACTCCTTTTCCTTATCTTATTAGAGCCATAACATGGATGGACGCTCCTTTCGAGGTCTATGTTAATGATACTATTTGGATGCCTGGTTCTGTAGATGATCATTGTACTGCCCAATTTTTTAGAAGGAACCCCTTTCAGTGTCACTTTAGTTTTTAGGTATCCACCTTTGTGGCTAGGACCAACTAATGGATGTCTCTCATTAGATATTCAAATGTGGGCAGTCACACTACCATCTGGTCACTCTGTCTCTCCTTTACCACATTTGGTATCAGGGCTCTCATTAAAACCCCTAAGGCAGATCAAAATAGAGATCACTGATTATATTCATACATCCCAATATAAGCATTTGGGACCTGCGTGTCGTCTCAACTTGTCTTCAAATGCTGGCAAATTAATATGGAAGGATTGCACTAGTTCAGAAGAAACTGCCTTATTTCATTCTTCTCAATACACCATTGTTTATTGGGCTCCTAAAGGTCATATTACTAATGATTGCTCTCAAGGTCACAGAGGTTGTCCACATTTTCTCTATAATATTACTTACCAAGAAAGTAGTGACAACACACCCTTGTTATATCAGATTTAACTCCTTTTTTTCCTTTTAAGTGGAAAGGCGCAAGGGTTGACCCTCTGAAGTCAAGGCTTGTGGCGCCCCACTTAGGCCCTGAACATTCAGACTTATGGACATTAACCATAGCTGTGACTGGTATGAGAGTTTCGGATGGAGAAAGTGTTACAAGTGAATCCACCTTGTCAGCTCGAATACAAAAACAACAGATTGATTTACAGTACTATTTCCACACAGCCAAAAATATCAGTACGGCAATCATCAAAATGTCAATTCAAAGATGGGATAGTAAAGGTGATGAGGAATTATACTCCCCCCCCATTGCTAATGTCCCCCCACCCCTCTCGTACAAGCTATTACCCACCTTCACAAAAAAGAGTAACATCCCAAAACATATTTACTACAGAGTCTAACAAAATTGTAGCCCTTAAAAGTTGTGTTAAACCACCATATATGCTATTAGTATGAAGGATGCATATTAGTTCAAAAACATAATAATTGTTACCTTGCATGTTTGATATTCACCTTTTAATCAATATTACAGTATTCTAATAGCGCCAGAGAAGAGAAGGTATTTGGCTTCCCATAGCCTTACATAGTCCTTGGGAATCTTCCCCTTCTATCCATGCTGTTAATAATATCCTACAGAGAATTCTTAAAAGGAATAAGTGATTTATTTTCCCTTTGATTTCAGTAATAATGGGCTTCATTGCTGTTACTGTGCCTGCTGTTACTGCAAATGCTGCTACTGCTGGAGTTGAATTACGTCAATCTATTCAAACTGTTCATTTTGATGATAAATGGCAAAAAAATTCCACTTCGATAAGGAATTTTCAGTCAAATATTGATCAAAATTGGCCAACCAAGTTAATGACCTAAGAAAACTGTTACATGGATGGGAAATAGAATTATGGGTCTAGAACACAGATTATAAACGCAATGTGTTTGGAATACTTCTAATTTTGTATACTTCTGTTCCAATATAATGAGTGTGTTCACAATAGGGAATCAGTAAAACGCCATTTTCAAGGAAGTGAAGATAATTTATATTTAGACATAAGCAAGCTAAAAGAACAGACATTTGAGGTGTCTCAGGCACACTTAACTGCTTCACCTGTTGCTGAAGTTTTAGATGGTATTTCTGAGAAGTTATCTAATCTCAAACACATTCAATGTGTAAAATCCTTGGGAGGATCCACTATCATTAATTTTGTTCTGTGTAAAATTTATGCTATTGCTTTATTGTTCACGTGTAAAATTGGAAAAAAATATTCTTCAATCCAATCGTGATCAATGCCAAGCTATGATTGCTATGGTTCATTTAAATCAGAGAAAAGAGGGAGATGGAGGAAGACCCCATGAAACTATTGCAATGGAATAAAAGATGACAGGCTCCTGATTATTGTAAATACAAAATTGCATGCAGGATTCTCTGAAGAGAATACCAGGTTGGGCTACCACAATGAGCCAACAGTGCATGATGTGCTTCCCCTGCAGAGAGCCTATGAACGGACGTGCAGCAGGGAGGTTTCCCATCACCGAGATTCCTCTCCCAGGAAAGCAGATGTTCATAGTTCTGGGAATGGAATGCGGCCCTTGGGGAGAGCCTACAAATGGATGCATGAGGGGCTCCGGTTCATATGGATAAGATAGGGCTACAAATGTCCTCCTCTTTCCATGACTACATATAACCTAAGTGTAGAAGACATGGGTACTACTCAGCCTTCTCTTAACTCAGTTCCACAGCTTCCAAGGGAGATTCTCTGGATTTCATCGCCCATTTGCAAGATACAGCTCAAAAGGCTATTTGAGATTCTCATCCCTGTAAAGTGACTGTTCAGCTGCTTGCTTACAAAATGAAAATGCTAATACAGAATGTCAGGCAGCAATTAGACCTATTAAGGGAGAGTCAGATCAAAAGACATGGGCTATGGAACGACTGTGTTTTCTAATGGTTTTAAGGCAACATTAGAAATTGCTGATGTACACACTGTATTTTAAATTCTTGTCTCTGTATACTGTACTTCTGCATACTGATGTTATGTTAAAGAATTACTTCATTCCCATGTGACCATCTCACCTCATAATCAAATGATCCTAAATTTCTCACTATCCTACCCCTGCCCTCACTAAACTTAATAATAAATGCTGGCCTACACAGTGCATTGGCGGCATCACAGGATCAGAAGGTGGTGATACCCTGGACCCAATTTTCACTGTATTTTGTGTGTCTATTATTTCCTGATCTGCCAATCCACCTGGGAACAAAGAAAGATAGCCATTGCCTCGGGAATGCTGGCTACATCCTGCAATACACCTGTTAATTATGGTAAAGGAATGCTGCGAGCCAGTCCAAATACAAACTATGGCGCAGAGACAATCCAGGCATCTATTCACCAGGCAGGAGTAATAGGGGATTTGGATACTTGACAGTTTCTTCTAATTATTTTACCAGCTGAGGAGCCTGGAGAACATGCTCAAGCACACTAGGAGCCATTTCTTAGTAAAAGTTAAAAGACTTAAAGCAAGCAATTGCACAATATGGGACAAACTTTCCTTATATTCATTCCTTGTAACAACTTGTGCTTTATAACTGCCATTTAGTACCTGTGGATTGGGAGTTATTAGCCTGATCCACTCTGTTCCCCTGTGCGTTTCTCCAATGTAAAACCCGGTGGATGGATGAATTAACAAATCGGGCACACAGAAATTCTCAAGTCCAACCTGTCATTAATATCACATCTGGTCAATTGTTTGGAATCAGACAGGTATTGGGCACTGTAAATCAACAGATGGTAATGGGTGATGAGGCTGTTGATCAGCTCAGAATTATATGCCTAAGAGCCCAGGAAACAACTCACTATTCTGGTGCTACATAACCTTCTTTCAACTCAGTTCCACAGGTTCCAAGGGAGCCTTATCCAGATTTGATCACTGCTTTGCAAAACGTGGCCCAAAAGGCTATTTGGGATTCTCATGCCAGGAAGCTGATTGTTCAGCTGCTTGCTTATGAAGATACTAATACAGAATGTCATGCAGCAATTAGACCTATTAAGGGAGCGTCAGATCAAAGTTACCCTTACTGGGCCTGCATTCCATTCCCACCACTGATTAGGCCCTGTTACATAATTAGAATCCCTGGTGGGGCTTTATGTTAATGGTAGGATCTGGATGCCTGGACCAACAGATAACCAAGGTCCCACTCATCCAGAGGAGGCAGGAACATTAATGAATGTTTCCATTGGTTATCACTTTCCT
Organism: Rhinopithecus bieti; assembly: GCF_001698545.2. NCBI lineage: Eukaryota > Metazoa > Chordata > Mammalia > Primates > Cercopithecidae > Rhinopithecus > Rhinopithecus bieti. Next base: position 51,851 of record NW_016829215.1, on the reverse strand, counting down.
CCCACTGGCCTGGGGCTGCCGGCAGGATGATTACATTATGAAAACAAAGCTGGATGGTTTATGTCCCTACACATAATGGATAACAAGCCTCTATTCATGCAATCAGTGGAGGAACATTTTAAACTTTCAACACTATTAAATACCTTGAGCACAGCTATGTTATGACACATTTTAGAGTAATAAATTTCAACCTAACAGAAGCCCTGCCCTACGCAGCTTATTAAATGTCTGAAAAGCTAGACGTGCTAACCTGGAAAGATTGTATTGCAAAGAGCACTGCTGTACTGGAAAGAATTCCTATAAAATCATCATTGATTGGATCCCTAGGGGACACTTTGCAGTAAATTGCACTGGACAGCAAGAAGACTGTGGAGGGACTCCTTTTGTAAACAACTATGCAGATAATGCACCAAAATTACATAGAAGAATTGAAACAGATTATCGTATTAAGTGGGAAGAGAATGGTATGTCTCCTCCAAGCCCAAAAATGATTAATCCAATTATAAGACCAGAACATCGAGAATTGTGGAAGTTAATTATGGCTCAAATCCCAATTTGGATTTGGAAAGGAGAATATAAAAGGAAGACCCACAGTGAAACACTTTTATTTGTTGTAGCCATGACCTATAATCAGATGGTCCCATCGCAGAGTTGTGTTAAACCTCCTTTTATGTTGGCAGTGGGGAGAACTAATATCCTACCTGACTGTCACACCGTAACATGCCTTAACTGTCATGTTTTTACCTGCATTAAATAAAGATAATAACATTTTTACTGGTTAGGACCTGAGAAGGAATTTGGATACTCATTTCCCTCAACAGACCTCAGGAGGCTTCTCGCTCCATAAATTTTATCACTGAAGTAGTAAAAGGAATACTTAATACATCAAAGAGATTCATATTTACTTTAATAGATGTGGTTATATGTCTTATAGCTGTCACAGCTACTGCTGCTGCTGCTGGTGTTGCTTTGCACTCTGCTATTCAAATTGGTCTTTGTGGATAGTTTGCAGAAAAATTATTGTAAATTTTGGAATTCCCAAAGCCAAATAGATAAAAAATTGGCAAATAAAATTAATGACCTCTGTCAGACACTAATTTGGATGGACAGTTTGGAGGGGTAGGAGCTGGAGCACAGAATTCAAATGCAATGTGATTGGAATACTTCTGATTTTTGTATTACTCCTAGCACTTACAGACCTACTGAATATCACTGGGAGATGATTAGACCTCATCTACAAGGAAAACAAGATAATTTGACACTAGATATTGCTAAACAAACAAACAAAAAAGGCAAGTTTTTGGGACATCTCAGGCTTATCTCATTCTGTTTTCTGCAGCTGATATTCTTGCTGGAACCACTGATGGCCAGTCTCATACCATTCCTTTAACATTTATTAAAACCATAGGTGTATAAAAAATTGCAAATTTTATTTGGTTTATGTTTGTTTATGCTCTTAGTTTTTAGTTGACAGATGCAGATGGTTCCTTGAGATAGTACCCAGACACCATGAACAAGCCTTAATAGCAATGGCATTTATTAACACACACATATATATATATATATAATGTTAATATATATGTTATATATAATATATGTGTGTATACATATGTATAACATAATGTTTATTGCCTTTATGTATTTATGCTCTGAGAGCATAAACACTCAGTGTCATTCCACAGGTTGTTGATGGAAATAACACTGCCTTGAAGCAGTGGAATACGATCAAATATCTTGGCTCCTCCTGAAACGCACGCCCACCTGTTTCAGTCCCAATAAGTTCAAGATCATAAGTAGTTTAGAGACATGCCTTTGCTCAAGGAAATTCACAGAAACCGCCACTGCTATCAATCTTATTGAATGACTCATGAGTTCTCCTTCACTGATTAATCCTTTCCCTCATTGCTTCCTACCCCTGCTATCTGTCAAAGTCAAAAGAGCTTATACAGCAAGGAATTGGGTGGAGCCTGAGAACTCTGGACGCTGAGCAAGCCTCCCACCCTCCGGTCCCCTAGACCCATCTTTTAAACAATTATTCTGTGTCTTTCTGACTCCTTTGATCCCACTGGACTCAGGATACCCTCTGGATGGTGTGGGCTTGGTTTCTCCAACAGACTTCTGAAGTCTTAATCTTAGGTATACAAAATAAAAAGGATCTAGGAATTTTAAATTTTAATAAAGAATGGAATACTTTACTATTGTGCACATTATTTTTATTTCTGTTGACATTTGTTCATGTCTTTTGAGTGAGTTCCACAAATACAGTGAGTGAGATAAAACTGAAGATGAAAGTAATATATTTGGGCAGAGAATTAATGCTGATTCTAGATGTGCAGAGAGTGTTTGTTACTCTTCTTATAGTATAATAGATAATTTTTTTATTTTTTTGTGATTAATTCGCAGTTGTAGTTTTGTAAACGTGTTGAGATTGCAAAAATTAAAGTGAAAGCCAAAAGAAAGTATGAGAAGAAATTAGCTGTGTTCTGGAAATGTTTTAAGAAGGCTTGTCAATCAAAGTCTGAAGCCATCACCATTTTGGGAAAAGCATATAGTTGAGAGACTTCAAAACCACCAAGAGGTGTCATTTACAAATATTTTGCTGTGCAACAATATCCTGCAGCTATTAGTAGGTTGGCTCACCTTCCGGGAATGAGATGATATAATTGAGATAACAAGGCCTCAGAACAGCAATAGGAACTGGGGTCAAGAGTACAAAGTAAAAGAAGGGTGGGCCTTGAAATGTATACACAGATTCACTTCTTGTGGGAAAAGTGCAAAAAGAAGAATGTCAGAGGTGAACAGTCAAGATGGGATTATGAGAAACACACCCTAAATAAGCTCCACCTTATATAGGTGATCAGTGTTGCTTTGCACTCATCACCTATATCGAGGGCCCAGCTGTAGTTGAGGGAGCCTGAAATAAAGTGAGACCAAACCACGTGCTTATAAGTGAGTTTGTTTTTTATTTTTACGTTTTGGTTGTTCTCAGGATGAACTGTAAGCATCTGTCTTTTGTGCCCCTTTCAATTAGGGTGGAAAGACGGAGATATTTAAGGACTGGAGCTTTGGATAGCCTACCATATTAGATGTGAGAATGGCAGCCTATTTAACTGAAGGCTCTGGGCTTCTCTTGCAGAGTGAAGGGAAGCAGAGGAGAGGGTAAGTGGCTGCTAACCCAGGGGGAGTAGCAGTCTTAGGGATCAAGGACTAGATCCGGAGAATGTGGCAGGTGGAATTTTAAGGATTGTCCAAAAGTACAGAATTGCAGGATTATGTTTCAGGTGGAGACTGGAAACCAAATGCACTGTGCCGGCTTGGCTGGGGCCATGGAAATGAACAAAGTTCAAGGTCTCTAGGGTAAAGGAGGTATCAGGGCTGCAAAGGTCATTCATGTGGCCATTTGATCTGGCCATCCGGGAATTACCTGGACAAGAGAAAGTCAGGATGAAGAGTGGCTGGGAGTCTATATTGGCAAGTGGGATTGAGTCTATTTTATTTTTAAAGAAATAATATTCTGTTTCTAAGGGTATGTCTTGGACCACACTGAATTTACAGCTGTATTTTTGGCCTACACTGATAAATGCTGCTGCCAGATGTTAAAAGTTGCAAGACTTCACGCTAGCATCCAGTCTTGCTTGGGGCTTCTCAATGAGACTTGGTTGTTTCATGCTAAGGTCACACCCTCTAACATTTTGTATAGGGTTCCTGGGAATTGGGCTTGCTCCAGCTATCAAAATGAATAAGGGAAGCACAGATCTTTGAGATGTTTGGATTGTGTTTAGACTAATAATTTCATTTTCAAGATAGGTGACTGACTGGACTCCAGTTTATTTAACTGTGAGTATCTGAGGTCAATCCATTTCTCCTCCTGAAGAAACCACACTTTCTTTCAAGACACAGCTGGACTGTCACCCCGGTAATATCCTCCCTGACTCCCACTGAGCGAATCATATGGGTCTCTTTCCTGCATGCAGTCTTTATTTACCTCAGTTACGGAATTATCATACCTTATTGTGATTATCTCTCGCTGAATAAATTGTGAAGTCTTAAGAGATGGGGACTATATCTGTCTACATTTGTATCTCTATTTCCCAGTATGCTGCTTGGTATATGTGAGGTAGTTAGTAAATGCTTTGTCTGTGAAAACATAAGTGGAAGGATGGCCCATTCGTTTAGAAGCTCATATGAGCCTGCAAACTGTCAGTCAGAATGACCCACAGAGAAACATATTGAAACACAGTGAAAAAAGTTTTTCTACATCTCTCCAAAGATTTTAAAAATTAGGAAGATATGGTGGCTCACACCGGTAACCTTAGCCATCTAGAAGTTTAGAAGGGTGGATCACTTCAGGCCTATAATTTGAGGCAAGCCTGAACAACATAGCAAGATACTGTCTCTAAAACAAAATTAAAATAATTAAAGAAATTGAATAATTTTCTGAGTTATTCTGTGCATCATTGCTGACTGCAACATTCAGACAGCACAACCACTAAACTGTGGGATTGTATTCTTTTAGAGTTTTATTGCTGAATGTGCATATTGTTCAATGGTTCCTCCTGAAGATCTTACCAACTTTTAGTTAACAGGAATAGGTGTAGTGACTTATGCCTCTAGTCACAGCAATTTGAGAAGCCGAGGTGGGCATAGCATCTGAACCCAGAGGTTCAAGAGCAGTCTGGGCAGCATGACAAAACCCCATCTCTACAGAGACGTACAAAAGAATTAGCCGGAGTTGGTAGTGTGTGCTTATGGTCCCAGCTAACTGGAAGACTGATGTAGGAGGATCCCATGAGCCCAGGAGGCAGAGGTTGTAGTGAGTCGAGACCACACCAGTGCACTACACCCTAGGCAATAGGGCAGGACACTGTCAATTTTATTTTATTTTATTTTATTTTTTTTGTAGATAAAGGACTGCTAGGTGTTTAAGGACTAACTAGTATATGTTACATGAGAGATGTTAGGAAGATGTGAAAATACAGTTTAATAGTAACTAGGAGAGTCAGTTTGTATGCAGCTATAATATGTTGAATAAGTTTGAAACTTTGTTTTCCAACAAGTTGAAAACATTCAAGCCTGGATTTGTTTTTTTATTTTTATTTATTTTTATTTGTATTATTTTTTAGATGGAGTCTCTCTCTGTCACTGAGGCTGGAGTATAATAGTAATGATCAGCTCACCACAACCTTTGCCTCTCAAGTTCAAGTGATTCTCGTTCATGAGCCTCCTGAGTAGCAGAAACTACAGGTGCCTGCCATGTTGCCGGGCTAATTTTTACATTTTGTTAGTGATGTGGTTTTACAGTGTTAAGCAGGTCGGTCTAGGCTTTCTGACCACAGGTGATCTGACCGTGTTGGCCTCCCAACGTATTAAGATTATGGCTGTGAGCCACAGTAACTAGCCACGTTGTACCTTCTTGAAGATGAAATTGTTGATTTGTGGAATTTAGGAGACAGTATATTCATTTACAACAGTTTGGCTTTCATCAGTTTTCTTGCTAAAAGTTGATGATTTTCAGTGTAGGCTTAAATAAAAGAAATTTATGGATAAAGGCAACTTTA
>NW_016829215.1:41601-43116 GCF_001698545.2 Rhinopithecus bieti | reverse complement strand
TTCTTCTTCTTCTTCTTCTTCTTCTTCTTCTTCTTCTTCTTCTTCTTCTTCTTCTTTTCTTCTTCTTCTTCTCCTTCTCCTTCTCCTTCTCCTTCGTTCTTCTTCTCTGACAAAACCTTGCTATGTTACCCTGCTAGAGAGCAGTGACATTATTTCAGCTCACTGCAACCTCAATCTCAGCGTTCAAAGAATTCTTATGCCTCAGCCTTTTGAGTAGGTAAAATTACATATGCCCACCATTCTGGACTAATTTTTATATTTTTAGTAGAAATGGGGTTTCAACTTGTTGGCCAGGATGGTCTTAACTCGTGGCCTTATGTGATCCACCCACCTTGGCCCACAAGCGTGCCTGGATTACCAGCTTGAACCACCAAACCCTACCTCTAATTTTCATCACGTTTTTTGATGCTCCATGCAAAATCAGATTTAATTGCTTTTGTCAGGATTTAATATCTTTTAGATTCTGGGTCTATATCCTCAGCATGGCTGAACAAATCACTTCCAGGTCTCATATTTGTTTTCCTTTCATCTTCATGTCTTTCTGTTTCACCACAGTCAGACATTCAGACAGCTCCACTTTCAGACATGACCTTATCCATCTGGTAACTTTGGTCCTATCTTTTTCTTGGAGATAAAAGTCTCCCTCCCTATTTGCCTATTTAAGATTCCTACAGCACAGACATCACTCCTTCCAGGAAGTTTTTCTTATCTATCACATTAGTTTTCTTGTCTATCTGTCTTGGATACCCAGCACTGATGTAACAAAGTACCTGATATATACATATGTGTATGTGTGTATATATATTTCTCTGAATATATGTGTGTGTGTATATATATTTCTCTGAATATGTGTGTGTGTGTGTGTGTGTGTGTGTGTGTGTGTGTGTGTGTGTGTATTCCAGCACTTTGGGAGGCTGAGGCGACTGGTCCACCTAAGGTCAGGAGTTCCAGACCTGCCTGACCAACATGGAGAATCCCTTCTCTACTAAAAATACAAAATTAGCCCAGTATGGGGTCATATTCCTGAAACCCAAGTTACTCAGGAGCCTCAGGCGGGGCAATCCCTTCAACCCAAGGGGTGAAGATTGCAGTGAGCTGAGATAGCATACCATTGCACTCCAGCCTGGGTAACAAAAGAGAAGCTTCATCAAAGAAAAGAAAAGAAAAGAAAAGAAAAGAAAAGAAAAGAAAAGAAAAGAAAAGAAAAGAAAAGAAAAGAGATGAGATGAGAAGAGAAAATAAAATAAAATAAATGATTTTAATACCTATATTAGAGGTTTTATTTGTTAAGTGACACATATTTCATAGAAGTCAAGTATTTTTTTCTAATTCACTGAAGCAAAATTAAAAGTTGCCAAATCAACTGTTGTGAAAGCCAGAGATTATAAGTGTAAGGCAAATTTAAGAAAAAGTCAGAATGACTGTCAAGAAAAAAAAAAAATCTCTGAGGTTTGGATTCCAACAATATTAGTTTGAGATTGAACTTGGTCGTTCATTGAAACAGTCAACGAGGAG
>NW_016829215.1:4172-41492 GCF_001698545.2 Rhinopithecus bieti | reverse complement strand
TTTTGATTTCTAAGAATTTATAATACAACCACAGACCCAAGTATCTTCCACAGAATTTTGTTCCTTAAATATTTTTCTTGATTAAAAGAATGACCTTATTAAAATGACCATAATTATTTTCAACCATTTTTCAGTGGTCTGGGAAAACAATTTCTTAACCACTTTCTAAAACCTCATTTCAAGCTGGCCACGGACCACTAATCACTTACTTTTATAGGTTTGAAGAAATATTTTAAATTAGGGTTACTATTTAATATTTTTTACCTAAAATTTAATTTCCTGGAATAATAAAGTTTGATGTTAAGCAAGAAATCTACCTGAGTTAAGCCAATTTCAAAACAAGTTGGTCTTCTGCATTATTGTTATGTTCCAGACATTCAGTGACTGTAGGTACTGGGCATTAGTGATGGTAAACTTTGTGTTTTTTTGTTATGAAATAATCTATGTAACTGTTGGGTACATCAGTGTTTTAAAATGCACTGCTAAATACAGAATTAACTATGCATATTCATGTTATGAATTAACCTGTGATTTGGCTGTTTCCTGGATTTTATAATATGCGTGTGCAGAAATGTATTCAAAATTGAGAAAGGATGCACGCCATTATCAGGGTACTTACAAACTTGAACATCAAGTATCAGATAACTTTTTTTGTTATTATTATTGAGAGACATTCCCTTCTGTGTGGAATGGCTATCTCGGTGTTTTGTCTTCATTTGCAAGACAGATTTAACTATTTTATTTTTCCAGCAATAAAATTTAACTATTTTATTTGATTACTGTGCATCAGAGTCCAGTGTTCTAGAAGAGGCAGTGTGTCAACCCTAATTTTACATTCCTCATTCTGGTAGCTACAGGAATTTTTGAAAGTATTATTTATGTAGTCTGATATTTTTCATATAAAGAGTAATAAATTTTGCTATGTATAAATTTTCATAATATAAAAGTGAATCAACATTTTTAGTCCTTGAATCCCAAGATTTTTGGGAGGCTGAAGAAGGTGGATAAGGACTTTGGGAGGAGGTTGAGGCCAGAGAATGACATGAATCCAGGAAGTGTGGCTTGCAGTGAGCTGAGATTACACCAACGCACCTAGTCTGGGCAACAGAGCGAAAATCCATCTCAAAATAGACAGATAGATAGATAAACAAATAAATAAAAACATTTTCAATCAGTGCCAAGGGATTCCTGAAGTTCTAATCAAGGGTTCCAATACATATCTGTAGATAATAGTCGATACTTATGCATGCTTGTTTTAAGAATCTATTGAGGTGGAAATAGTTGTGGATGTACTCAGAGCAATGAAATAAAATTTTAGCTTCATTTACTTGTCTTTTTACCATGTATAAATCCTATCTTTCTTTGTCCTCAGTATGATGTCACCTTTGAACAATGTGCATAGTAAAGATTTCACATTGTTATGAAAATCAAGTCTGTAAATGCTACTTGTTTTATTTCTGGCAAAAATCTCTTCAGAAATTTCAGAAAATATGATGAGCCACTGGTACTGCATTGGACATAAAAGTGCAACTAGCACTTCTGTAGTGCTCTGTATAAAGTTATAAGTTTTCTGACTATTTTTGCAATAAATAAAATCCATCTACCTGTAAGATTAACAAGGTTTAAACTTGGAGATGGTACAACAGCAAGGGCCCCTCTGTAGTAGGTTATTTCTTCAAATCGATAGTACAAAAGTCTATGGAAAGAGTTACTCAGAAATATACAGAAATCCAGCTCTAGTAGTTACTCTCTAGAGTGGCAGAACTAAATGTGCCTCAGAAATTTATTAAACAATCTGTTCGGACTCCTTATCTGTCACCATGATTCTAAATTTGGATTCTCTGCATCTGACATTTCTTAGTGAACCCTAGTCTTTGTCACTATTGACACACGGCTGTTCCTAAATGAGGTGCTGACTCTGGATCATCCTGCTTCATTCATCCATGGAAGAAAGTGAGTCTGCAGTTTAATTGGTGTGCTATTTGTCAAACTACTTACTACTTTCTGTCTAAGTAATATTTTGGGCAATTATTGAATTCACATGAATCAACAAAGGAAACTGTAAATAAGAGATAAGATCACCAGCAGTCTCTAAATCGTTAAATGTGATCTTGGCACAAAACGTGGGATTCTCTACAGGTTTGAGTATAGTTTTACTCCAGGTCTGCCTTGTAAAACTTGATTTTAAGGCACGAAAATGAAGTCATTCTTAGGGGAGGAACACTATATTTGTAAACTAATGAAATACTTGAAGCCAATTCATGAAGTAGGATGAGCAAAGTTTCCACAATAAAGATGCTACCCCCATATGTTCCTGCTGTTATAACACAACACCTTAGACTGGGTAAGTTACAAACCCAGAAATGTGTTTCTTACAGTTTTACAGGCTGGGAAGTCCAGGCTCAAAGCACTGTCAGGTTCAGTGTCTGGTGAAGGCCTGGTCTCTGCTTCCAAGATGGCACATTGTTGCTGTGTTCTCCAGAGAGGACAAATAGAGTGTCCTCAAATGGCAGAAGGGCAAAAGTGCCTAGTTTCATTGAGCCCTTTTATAGGGTTGCTAATTGCACTCTTAATTGCCTCCAAAAGCTGCCCACGTAGTTTAATTCTATCATGCTGGAGGGTTTACATTCCAACACATGAATTCTGGAGGGACACACACATTGAAATCACAGGTATCAAATATAAAGAACAGAGGCCGTATCTAAGTATTCATAATGCCTAGGAAAATCTATACTTTTATGTTCGGGGAGGAAAAAGAAAAGTGCTAGGAGAAAACGACCTCCTGTTTTACAGATGACAGCGCTTCACTGGAGAGGAAAGAAAAGAGCTTAACCTCCAAATAGTACACCTGGAGTTGATCAATGTGATCAGTTACGCTTGTTTAAAATTTTAGGAAAAATTAAGGGAAAAAAACAGCTCTTTTTAGTGTAATGAATGAGAAATTCTGTGACTGGAGAAGGTGTCTAACATGACTAGATTATTGTTGGTTCATACACTATAGTACCAAATAAAATGATGGGAGAAAAACACATTAGATTAAACATAGATTTTTATTGGGAGTTTTATCTGACGACAGAGAAACATTTACAGAGGAGTAAATATTATGTAACTTCTCATCATATGTAAGTTAGAAGCTGGGCGGTAAACGTGGTTACCAAAAGTCATCTTGTTCTTCGTGATAAAAACCTGTTAAATTATTAAGGGAAATATCACAGTTATAATGTGAAAAAGAAATAAAAAAGTGTCTCAGGTTTATGTGGTATCTTCATAATGTTCTCTCTTTCTTTCCTGGGGAGTTTCTGCATTAGACTACAAGTTATATTAGGATCAATTTCACAAGTTAAAAAACTCTATCAATTGTTTTCATAGTAACTCTTAATGATTCAATAACTTCTTTCAGGTAGATTTCTAATCATTTCTCTTGACTGAAAAAATGAACGATTAACAGTGTGTGTATGGAACATGGTGTGTTGGGAAACCAGGTACATTTTGACTTCATCACTAGATTGAAGTATGTCCATAGGCAGACTTCTTGGATCATCCTTCTTGAGCTCTGATTACCTGGGGGAATGAGAAGAATTTTGAAATTAGGTGTGCATTAATTTTATAAAATACTTTGCTGTAAGAACCATTATTGGAACACATATGTAATTTAAAAACCTAAGAAATGTGGTGACTTATAAAAATGAAATTTAGCAAGTACATCAAAATGAACCATCAGGTATGCGTTTAACCCCAGGATACTTCAGACTCACAAAAAAATATTAATGTCAGAACTCACGTACTTGTTGTATGATGGGAGATCCTTTCTTTCTTATTCCTAAAATAGGGAGCCATCCCAACCTTTACAAACAAATTGTCTGTTCCCTCTGCATCTTGGCATGAGTACCTACATCTCAAATGTTTAAATACACCTCATTCACAGAGACAATTATGCCGACTTTTCTCTTCCGGTTCTAACTTCTAACCATTTGTTTTAATAAGTTAGCAACGCAAATAAGCAGAAAAATGTATAGGTTCACCTGAGGACCGTGAACCTTTTGGCTCTGCCTTGTTCTAAATCATCAGCAGTGAGTGAGTTAGTTTCAAAATTAAGAGAAAAGCAGCACAGTTTTTCCTCTATCTCCACCCGCCATCTCTTCACAATCCTTCTCATGAAATTAAAATATCTGAAGAGAGAGTTGAAAATTTCTGCAGGCAGAAATGCAACTGCCTCTGTTCTAGAAGAAGAAGAAGAAAAAAGTTACTCATACACGAGATTGTTTGCTTACATGGAAGAGTAATTTCAAGATAACAATGTTGTTTCAGCACCTCTTTGTCACGAAAGAAAGAGGAAGAATAACTACTTCTCTGCTCTGGTGTGTATTTTGTGCCTACATGGTGGAATACGGAAACCTCTTTGGACACAATGGAAGGAAATGAAGTATGTCCATTGGACATCTTATATCAGAGACAGAAAATTTCAGCTTTTCCATTTCCTTTGAGCCCAGATGAAGAAGTGAAATGATGAATATAAAAATTTCTCAATAACACCAATGCTACTCACTATGCTGCTTAATAATTTATTGTTATTATTATTATTTGGGGGATGGAGTCTCACCCTGTCACCCAGGCTGGAGTGCTGTTGAGCGGTCAGCTCAATGCAACTTCCACCTCCTGGGTTCAAGTGAATCTCGTGCCTCAGCCTCCCAAGTAGCTGTGGCTACAGACACATTCCACCACGCCTGGCTAATTTTTGTATTTTTACCAGATATGGTGTTTCAGCCAGGATGGTCTCGATCTCCTGACCTTGTGATCCACTAGTCTCAGCCTCCCAAAGTGCTGGGATTACAGACATGAGCCACTGCAACTGGTGAGTAATTGTTAAAGCCGCTATTACAATCTGCATTCCACCTCAGAGGCAGAACACTAAGTTATTCAGTTGAATTCCCTTGTCTTATTACATTACTTTTATTACCTTTCCCAGGTCTGTGAAAATGGATATACTTATTTTTTAGAGACAGGGTCTAGCTGTATCACCCAGACCGGAGTGGAAAGGCATGATCTTGGCTCAGTGCAACAAATTCCTTCTGGATTCAAGCAATTATCCTGCTTCAGCCTCTGGAGCAGCTGTGATTACAAGCCTAGATGATCAAACCCGGCTGATTTTTGTATTTTTAGTAAACATGGGGTTTCATCATATTTTCCAGGCTTGGTTGCAATCCTGACCCCAGGATATCTGCCAACCTCGGCCTCCCAAATTACTGTGATTACAACTGTGAGCCACAGTGTTTGGCCTGGAATTCATTTTTGACACATATTTCTCTAACTTTTTTACCTTTACATATTTACTACTTCATATCTTTGTGTATTATGCAATACTTATTTGTATAATTATAGCTGAAACTTATTCCATTCATACACCTTAACAGTTTCTACTACTCCAAAGTCCCCATGCAGAATATTTTTCTTTAAAGGAAATCTAGTTAAAAACAAATAATGGTGTTCTCAGAGTAAACATAATACATTTTATATATGGTACTAGAAATATATATTAATAGATACCTAAAATGTCTCTTTAAGAACACTATTTTAAATACACTATAGTCATGATTGTAAGGAGAGTAAAGATTTAGTTTATTTATTTTTTTTACAATGCATATTTAGAAAATGTAATTGAGTGTCCCAACAACCCTGTGATGTATTCATTGGTTCATCATATATTTCAGTGTCATCTGTAAGGGAATAAACCTTCCTGTCATTTCTGTTACACGTTTTATTTTTGATTTAAAGTACTTAGAGGTTAATTACATTATCAAGAAAGATATTTTATTAACATAAACACTTCCATAATCTTCATTGTAATTTATGTAATAGTGTAAGAAAGGGCTTAGTTTTGCTTTGTTACCATAGCTATAATCTTACTTATTCTGAAGGATATTTCTTAATCTTATGTTCAGAAACATATTATTATATTGTATCATTCAGATTCTGCTGTAAAACTATGTAAAATTAGTAAACATTTATTTCCTTAAAGTATTTCCTATGAAGGTTCTATTACAGGTCATTAAAATCAGCACTACTTCCAGTCTCTACAAAACACTGTTAAGATTGCTTAGTTTCAATAGTCTATTTTTGGTTTGTTAGTTATAATTAAATAGCTGAATACAGGTAAAATAGTTTCTCTCAACAGGTTTCAGTATTTGATACACCCAAAAATGTAAGAGTCTACATCTTTGTATATTATAGCTAGATTTTTCTATGTACTTTTTCTTATAAAAGAATGAAGCTGAATTTTAGGGAGAAGAGTAAGAAATTTAATTTGCTTTAAATTAGTTGATTTTCCTCACTGAACACAACTTACCTATTAAACAACGTTTCACCTCTCTGCAGGTTATTCTTTCATATTTCCATTTTTGTAATAACTTTTAGATACTCAAATAAGAAAACTTCAGACAGTGTCAAGGGTCCTACGGACATGCTAAAACATTCTGTTCTTAAAAATATTCACTGTTGGGAACATTTCTGGAAAAAAAAAAAAACAAAACAAACAAACAAAAAAAAAACAAGACTTTTAGGCCATATGTCTTTGCATACAAAATATTACTCTCGGGTAGGCTACACTCGAGTACTCAAGTACAAATGATAGAGTATTCAATGTATTAATATGTCCTTAAAGAATGGAATATGGCTCAGCAATGTGTTGTGTATCTTTTGTTCTTAAATATTTATACAGACCTGATAAACTGCCTTAGTTACTTCATTGGTAATAACTTTCACAGAGTCCAATAGTACTGAAGGTTGTAGGCCATTGATTATACTTGATGATTATACTTGATGATGGGCTTTGTAACAAAAACATAAGCTGGCAGCTTGTTTTTGATGTGTATTTATTCTTTAGGTCTTTAAAAATAATCTATGAATTATTAATACTTTCTTTGTGTTGGTACAACTTTTGGTTTTCTCTGTTGCCTGTGTTACTAGCATCACCCCACTGACATTCATTCATTCATTCATTCATTCATTCATTCATTCATTCTTTCATTCATTAGTTCAAGCAGGTCTGAATCATTTGAGTACTCACTTTCTGACAGATTGTAAGTAAATCTGTAAGTTAATTGCCAAGGCTTTTGGTAGTAATGATAGCATACATTAAACAAATTAAATCAAAAGACATTTTGGGTGGCTTGCAAACAAGACCATTCACACTAAAATTTCAGCATAGTAAATCATCCTACATTCTGTGCTCTAAGCACCATGCAGTGTGACTCTCTGAAAATGGGAATATGTGTATCTATGTTCTGTAATGTAGGAGCTGCTAGCCTCATGTGGCTACTGAGCCCTTGAAATGTGACTAGTGTGACTGAATAACTGAATTTTAAATCTCTCTTTAATTAGCCAAATATGCATCATGACTACCATACTGGATAGCATAATTCTAAGATATATAGCTACGATCTACTGCTTAAGTCTTACTTTCAAATGGAATTTCTGACGTTAAGGGATATTAAGGAACAATCTGTGGGCCAGGCTTGATGCTCTTGCCTGTAATACCAGCACTTTGGAAGGCTGAAGTGGCTATATCACTTAAGGTAAGGAGTTTGAGATCAGCTTGGGCAACATGGTGAAACCCTGTATTTATTAAAAATGCAAAAATTTGCAAGACCTGGTGACAAGGGCATGTAATCCTAGCTACTTGGGAGACTGAGGAAGGGTAATTGTTTGAAACTGGAAGGTGAATGTTGTCATGAGCTGAAATCATGGCACTGCAATCCATCCTGGGTGACAGAGCTAGACGTCATGCCAAACAAGAAAGAAGAAAAAGGAAGGAAGGCAGAATGGAAGGAAGGAAGGAAGGAAAGAAGGAAGGAAAGGAAGTAAGAGAGAGATAGAGAGGGAGAAGAAAGAAAGAAAGAAAGAAAGAAAGAAAGAAAGAAAGAAAGAAAGAAAGAAAGAAAGAAAGAGAAAAGAAAGAGAAAAGGGAAAGAAAGAGAGAAAACAGAAAGGAAAGAAAAGAAGGAAAGAAAGAAAGAAGGAAAGAAAGAAGAAAGAAAGGAGGACTATGCACATGTAATAGGTTTGTTATTTTAAAATATTTTTATTAGCTTTACACAATTTCTTTTTAAATGTATCTGCTTCAGAAAGAAACCTGGACAGCAACCCCTACCAGCTCTACCCAGCATCCCAGTAAATTTTCTAGAAGTCAGAAAACACTGAATAGCAGACAAAGTAGACATCCCAGTGACAAAATTTGGGTAGAACTTTAGCTAACAATAAAATAGCTCCTGGTAAAATAAAATTAGTTTAAAAATGGATGGCTTCCAATTAACCAACAGAAACCCTGTAGGAAAATATTTTATGCCTAACTATTGTCTGTCGCCCTGACTCAGAGACCTGTGGTCTTAGCCTATTTCACTCTATGTATGGTCAGGTGGTGCTGACATTGTTGACTATCCATGATATATTATCCCCTAGTCTCTAGTCACCTCTTTTATTCTACTCCTAATATTTCCTTTCAGAGATAATGATGTTTGAGTAAATGATGTACATAGAATTTGAACTAGGGAAGAAAAGATGGACATTAGTTTTTCACTTTTTGGAAGCTCAAATTCTTATCTGAATTTTGCAAATAAATAGACACATTCATCAATGGGGGCAGAATCAGAAAGTCCAGAAATTGATTCACACAAATATAGTCGATTGATTTCTTGATTTTCTTTTTAACCAGGTTGCAAAGGTAGTTTAATAGAGGAAAGACAGTCTTTCAACAAATGTTGCTGGAACAATTGGATATTTATATGCACAAAAATGAACACTAGATCTAAATGTGAAATGCAAAACTTTAAAACATCCAGATGATAACAGGAGAAAGCCTATGTGATCTTGGGTTTTGTGATGGGTTATAGCACCAAAAGCAAGATATTTAGAACCAAAAAGTAGATGAGTTTCACTTTATTGAAATTAAAAACATCTCTGTGGAAGACACTGCTAACAGAATGAAAAGACCCAATGCCAAAGCCCACAGAGTTTACATCGCCCAGAGTGAATGTTAATGTTTGCCAATTTATGTCAGGTGATCCCAGCATGAAATGCAGACTGTTACAAAACAGTCCAACTGTAATTCCCTCATTGAATAAGGTAGGGGTGTGGAAAAGGTGCTGATCTGACTAATGTTTTTAGTTCCCAGAAACTACACATTTCTTAGATAATTTATGCTTGTGGTTTAAAACAAAGCTTCAAACTATTCATAAAGATGCACAGTGACAGCAATGTAGGAATTTCTGCCATGCTCTCTAATCTTACACTCCGCTGATAACTAGAATTAATACTTTTGCATCTCGGTTATCCCTGGAGAATTGTTCACATTTAAATCTCTATGTATTTGTAATTAAAACACACAATCAAATTGGATGTTATTTTTTTTTTTTTTTTTTTTTTTGAGGACGGAGCTCGCTCCCTGCACCCCAGGCTGGAGTCAGTGGCCCAGATCTCAGCTCACTGCAACCTCCCGCCTCCCGGTGTCATGCATTCTCGCGCCCTCCAGCCTCCCTGAGTAGCGGGACTGACAGGCGCCCCGCCATCGCCCGCCCTAGTTTTTTGTATTTAGTGAGACGGGGGTTCAAGCGGTGTAGCCAGGATGGTCTCGATCTTCCCTGACCTCGTGATCCGCCCCGTCTCGGCCTCCCAAGTGCTGGATTACAGGCTTGAGCCACCGCAGCCCCGGACTGGATTATTATAGATACTCTATGTATGTAATGTGTTTTTTTTAATTCAGCCAATATATCTTTCCATAGCAGTATATTTAGACTGGTTATGTTTAAAAGAGTGCATTTAAGCCCCTATTGATGGAGATTTAGGTGTTACGTTGTTTGCTTTCGGCCATCAGAGGCAACCATTGTGCAGGGTGCACCGTTAGTGCCCCTGTGAAAGAAGAGCTCTGTAAATTCCTAGAAGTGGAAAGAGTACATTAAAGGGCACCAGCACCTTGAAAATGTATAAGCACTGCCAAATTTCTTTCCAAAGTGAATGAGCATACCTATATAGCCACTCCCTTACCAACATTAGCATGATCAAAGTTTTAATCTTACTGGTGTTATAGGGGAAAGAATGGTTTCTCTGTTGTATTAATTTGCATTTATAATTTGTTCATATAAAAATTTTGTTCATCATTATTTGACCTCTTGTTTTTTGCTGCAAACTATCCATGTTTTGTCCCATTTTCTTTTTTTTTAACCGATTTTAAAGAGCTCATTGAAATTATGAAAATCTCTTCACTTTAGTCTTGATTATGAAATGGCTCTGATGAGTGGAGGAGCACCAGAGCTTTTGCCTCATGCGAATTGGATAAAATGACATGAATACACGTGGAGTTTCAAGGAAGAGAGTATAATAGCCTAGAAAGAAGGAAGAAGTACCCCTATACTGAGACAGAAGGAGAAGGACTCCAAAGCTGAGTGAGGAAACCCCAAGTGCTAGGGAAATCAACCAGTTGTTATATGAGGACGCTGGAGGAGATGGTGTCTGATTTGCATAGTCTCAGGGGATTGGTTTGACCAGGCATGTCAATCACATAGCCCCTGAATAACCTGGCCCTTTTACCCTGGCCTTTTAATATGAAAATGCAGGGTGCCATTCTGTACACATGGGGACATGTGGAGACAGTCATGTTGCTAGGGGCATGTGAAGACAAGGTTAAAGAGAAGAAGGTGGGAATTGCAATTCTTGGGTAGCCCCAGGTTCTTCAGGTCAGCATTTGCATATCGAAGTTTGCCTGCTGGATCTAAGAGCTGAGAATTTCCTGTTAAACAAGAAACATTTCTGGGGCTGCTTTAAAGGAGAAAAAAAACTTTCCAAGGGCCCCTTTTCCTATCTTCTTAAAATAATTTCTTAATAACATTTTTAATGTTAAATAATTTCTTTTAAATGTTAAAATAATGTTAAAACAATTTCTTTTAACATTCTGCCTCTCCTCTTCTGCAGAAGTCACCTTACCTGATGTTAGAGGGTTTGGGGTGTTGACTCTTTCTGGATTCTTCATGCTGAAAGGGCACATCAAATGTGGAACAGCAGCGAGAGTTCCTTCTGGGGTCGATCTAAGGGGCCTCAGAAGAAGAGTGTGTCCATGTGTGGATCAGTTTGCAGCACTATGTAGGTTTGATGGCTTCTACACAAGAAAAAAGAAACAATTTGAGTTACACTTTTGAGTATACAAAATTCAAATATTAGCACAAGTCATATAAGCAAGAGAGGGCTTGATATAGGGATTACCCAATTTTAGAAAAAATGCTGGAATTCATTAAAGTGGGATTGTAGCTACCAGGGGTTGAAGGCTGCATTTTTCCTGAACTTGTGAATAATTTTGATGTCATCTTTAAGTACCTGTAGTTTTACTTCTGCCTGAATAGAGGTGTTAATCTAAGAGATAGAATTTCCCTTTGGGGATCTATGAAGTTCCTTGGTTTTATTTTCCCAAAGATACCTCCGATTATGGACACCCTACTCAATTTTATTCCCTGGCAGAATTTGCAGGATAATTTCCAAGAACTAGTGTATTGATCCAGATATTTACATTACCGTTGCTTCCCCCCGCCCCTCTCCCAGATGCAGGAGATAACCATTGGATTCATAGGAATGAACATGGTTAGTCTTAAAGGTAGACAAAAAACCTTAAAAAATATAAGGGAACTAGGATTTAATGACAAATATATGATAAGCTTTGGAGCACAATTTCTCTATTCAGGCCAAATTTAAGGAGAAAAAAAAAAAAAAAAAAAAAGCACATTATAGAACCGTGGGCATTTTTCATAGAATAAATTTTAGTCTTATACTTCAACTGATTGCTTGCACTAAGTGCAGCAAGAATGTTTTTGTTTTTGTTTTCTTTTAGTAGTTCTATTGGATTCACTTTGATGAAACTCTGTTCCAGCAAGAATTTTAGATAAGAACTTTAAAGCTGAGACCAGCCATGGTTGTTATTCTCAAATGTCTGTACGTTGGATGATCCTCTCTTCTTGAGGTCTCAGATGAACTTGGAGCCCCCAGATCTTTTAGCAAGTGCCATTCTTTACTGACCACAAGTCAGGAATACTGTGCAGGGACTGTGTGGAGAAGGTATGAGGTAACTTCTCCCAAGGGTCTTTTATCGGCTCTGCCTGGCAAACTTGATTCCTTAAAAGGAAACACATTCTTCCAGTCAAAACCTTGGTCAAGTATCCAGTTTTTCCAATTCTGTACTGTTGACAGAGTCAATGGATTCTTATTGCACTGATGCAAACAACTATGTTGCCATAAGTAAAGAGTATTTACAGTTTTAAACAAATGTGGTAAAAATTTTGTCCACAGGGGAATATCTTACTCAAATTTTAAGGGCCATAAATGGTTTAAAATAAGCTTTCTTGACTCTGAGAAACAAAATAAGGATCAGCAATATTCTAAGCAAAAGTTAAAATGTCTGTTTCTACTTTCTGAATGCAGTCCAGTTACTTAACTCTTCTCTCACTTGGTATTTGTGAATATGCCAGTTCTTTATGAGTTCCATACATTCTTTCCCTATCCCAATGTTACAATCATCAAAGCTATTAAAAACCTGCATTTGAGAACACCTATTAAAGTCCTTAATATAGCATGATTATAAGCCGTCTTTTCAAAAGGAACAAAGCAAGATAACTTATGTCTGCAAATGATAGAATTTCCAGGATAGTTACGGTGAAAACCATGAGTGACAAAGAAGTTTATTTTTCTCTACAGTTTACAATAACTTTATGCTTAATTATGATTGATAGCATATACTTAGACATTAGAATTTTAGGAATCCCACACAATTTTGCAACATCAATTAGTATTATTCATCAAAATATAACTTAAAGAAAATTGGACAACATTTTGGCAATGTCAGGTGACTAAATATGTCTTTTCTGAAGTTTCAGAAGCCCTCCAAACCACCCAGAAAGCCAGGCATTCAGAAGGACAATTTTGAAACTTGCATGATGCTTTTAGGATGCCTGTTAAATGTTAGAGGTTTAGAACAGTCAATTTTAGAAAATAGAAGTCCAGATTGCCATAAATTACTTGTTTTTCCAAAATGATGGCTCGAAGGGCAAAAACTGTTTATTAATTTTTATTATGATGTGACATGTTATTTGGCTATGACATCCCATTCAGAGCCAAATTTTGCCCTTTCATTAGTTTGGCAATGTTAACCCCAGTTTATTTAAATGAAACCTTATAGATCATTTCATTTAGTCTCAACCAATTTGACCATGTGGTAAAATATTTACAAACCTTTTAAAATCCTTTTAGTAGAGGGCAGATTAGTTTCTTAACAACTCATTGGTGTGCTTTTATTTCAATGCTAAAGTTATAAAAAGACCGTACAATAACCTGCTGAGTTTTGTTAATGTTCACTGTTGACATTTAGCAACTTTCATTTTTGGCGAACTGCCTGGTTAATAAGCGATTTCACTTATATACAAGGTGTGGATCCTAGAATGCAGACAGAAGTCCAGATAAAGTGTGAGTTTTCAGCATCTATCTCTGTGTATCTCATGTTTGACCAACCTATAAGTCAGGCAGGAAACAACCTTGGAACGTTTGGCAAACTTGGTGTGTAAGTTGTATGATTTAGACGACCTGTGTTCATTTTGACGACACCTGCATTTTACCAGTAATCCTTAAGGATATATTTCTTAAACTCACACGAACAGCAGCAACAACAAAACATTGATTTAAGAGCTTACTTTTCTTTAAGACAATTAAATAGAGCTGTTTTTATAGCACCACACATATGGCAACATAAACAGAAGATTCAAAGATTTTTTATGTGTCACTTTCTTAATTGGATTACTGACTTCAGGTTGTAGCTCTTGGAGGAACAGGGTCATTAGCATGAAATTTTTAGGGACTAATTAGCAGACACAGCTGAAGACAATTAGCCCATCCCTTCCCCCAGAGTCTTGTTTCTTAGTGGCGGGAGTGGGTGTGGGTATGTTTATGTCTTAGGTAGACAAGAGCATGATTCTCTAATTTAGGGCTACTCTTAGTCATTTCACACAGTGCATTTTCTCCCTAATTGTTACACACTGAACCTCTCTCATAATATGAAGTAACATGATATCCCCAAGACTCACAAGGCTAAATAACTCAATACATAATAGCACAGAACCTTTGGTCTTGGGAGGAATTTATCTGCTTTGAATTTGGGGGTGTTTCATGAGGAAAACAAGGGTGTTTTGTTTTGTTTTGTGTTTGTGTGTGTATTTCCCCATATGGGACCTTTGGCACCTACTCTGTTTTTCTCCAGGAGTCCCTTAAGGTCTCTCAGGCATGCATTCAGAGTGCTAAGACAAAAAATGGAGAAAATAATTCAGTCAACTGAGAATAAAAGAGTCTTTTCTCCAGAACATTCTATTTATTTATTTATTTATTTATTTATTTATTTATTTATATTGTTATTATTATTTTTTATTATACTTTAAGTTCTAGGGTACATGTGGATAACGTGCAGGTTTGAAACATATGTATACTCAGAACATTCTTTAAATATATCGATAAATTGAATATCTACTTTTATTTAAGTGAATACTTTTAAAGAAAATTCTTTAAAACTTTCTTATTACTTGACTTTAGCCATGCCAACCAGTTAACAATTTTGGTTTTGAACTTTACAAAATGTAACCTCACAGATAAAACCAACCTAGGTTATGATTTAACCACAAGTGTCCAAGGTATTTTCAGAGGAATGACAGTCAGGTTTTGAATCTTTCATTGCAAAATTGTGATGGAGACAGTGAAGAAGAATTGACCTAAACAAATATATTTCATTTCCCACCCCAAGCTGTCTTTTCCCATTGCTGGACTTAGGTTGAACCAACGTTAGGAGTAGCTTGGTTTACATTCTACAGTGTAAAACAAAGATGACAACAGCTGTTTCCCAAAGTAGACCTCCCTCTTGCCTGGAAACCAGATCAAGAAGCTAGCCACAAGGTTAGGGATCATGGCTTAGGTGTCAGCAAGCTGGAGGCTACA
The DNA here is from genome assembly GCF_001698545.2 of Rhinopithecus bieti. NCBI lineage: Eukaryota > Metazoa > Chordata > Mammalia > Primates > Cercopithecidae > Rhinopithecus > Rhinopithecus bieti. Next base: position 26,489 of record NW_016829215.1, on the reverse strand, counting down.
AGATTTTGACTTTCCCTAAACTTCTCTCAAGGTCAGTGCTTAAGATATTTTGTAAACCCTGCCTTTGATGGATTAGCTGGGATAACCCAGATTGAAAACATGGCATATCAGATTCTTTGGCCCTCGCCCATGAACTGACTTAGCAGAATAAGACAGCCACCTTCGTAAAATGGTAGAGACTAAAACAAAGTATTGCCACATGACTACAGGTTATGTTCCCAAGGACATGGAACAAGATGTAGGACTGTAGCCCAGTTTGTTTCTGACCATTTATGCACATGTATCTCATTAAACATAGATTTAAAATTCAGCTATTCAGGAACACTAGCCACATTTCAAGGGCTCAATACCCACATGAGACTAGCAGCTACCACATTAAAGAGCATAGATACACACATTTCCATTTTCACAGAGAGTCCCACTGGATGGCGCTTACTGACCATTTAGTTGGTCTGGCTGGAACAGCAGGCTTACTGGGTCCCCGGCGTTCAACCTGACTTAAGATACCCTTTGTTGACAGAACCATACAGAAAGACATGCAAAGCACACAAATTGTCTACAAATTAAGATCGACCTCACTAACCTGATGTCGTTATGTATCAAATTACCTAGAGTATAAATGATAATCGTACATTTTCTTTTACAAGTTTGCACAGAAAGAAGCCAAAAGCCCAACTGGTAAGAAATTTTATCATTTTGCCAGAATGTCAGCTTCTAACTTTTATTTCTTCGAGCTGAACTCTAAGCCAAGAATTTTAGGTTTGGAAAATTAACTTTTCCAGGTTGGATGAACATTATAAAAGAGAGAGAAGCCATTTTAAATTACACATAGAGAATAGGAGGAGACACCAGTATTTTCTGACTTAACTATTGGACTTCAATTTCTTCCAACAATTTGTTCCTTTGTCTCCGCTGGGCTCAGGGTACCCGCTGGGTGGTGTGAGGCTGGTTTCCCAAAACATCTGCTGCCCAAAGCATTGTACCCGGTAATCTCTACAAGTCATCCAGTGAAGAAACGCCAGAGAGTGTAAACTAGATAATGATGGATGGAGGATGCCAGAGTATGTTTTCACTTCAAGCTCTATGGGCAAGTAGGACACTTGGAGTATTCCAAGGTATCCTCAGGATATTTGGGTCAGGCTGAAAGTAAGTTTACTAATTACTTAAGCCTGGCATGCCAGTTATTGAACCACAGAGGGGTAATTGTGTGTACCAGAATCTCACATCTTTGTTCCATCTCATAGAAAAGTTTTCTCCTTGTCTCCCACAATATGGAACTATGAATGTCAAAGATTGGGATAAGGTCGGATCAGACTTAAAATGAGCACAAGAGGGCCACCGTGTTCCCCTCCCCACTTGGTTTGTGTGGTCCATAATTAAAACTGCCCTGGAGCCCTTTCACACTGGGGATGAGGAGGAGGAGTTTCGGGATAATATAGAAAAGTGTAGTAACCAGGAGTCTGATGATCAGCAAAGTGAACCATCAGAGTCTTGTTTTAAAAAGGGGGAGAAACGGGAAGCTTTCTATGCTAACCCCCAGAAACTTATGAGAGAAACAGTTTCGCCTACTGCAAAAACAGTGCCACTTACCGCGCCTGTAGGGGAAGGTCCAAAACGGCCACCCCCACCTCAGCCTTATAAATTTTTGGTAGGGAGCCTGCGACGGGGCTTGCCGCTGTTGTTGCACGCGCCAACATTAACTATGGCGAAGGGAAGCTTCAGGCTTGCCCAACAGCCAGTTACAGTGAGGGAATGATCCAGGCTTGTCCACCTGTTGATTGTAGTAAAAGAATGCTGCGAGCCAGTCCAAATACAAATTATGGTGCAGAGACAATCCAGGTCTCCATTTACCAGGCAGGAGAAATGGGGGATTTGAATGTTTGGCAGTTTCAGGTAACTATTTTGCAAGCTGAGGAACCCGGAGAACATGCTTAAGTATGCTGGGAGCCATTCACTTTTAAAATATTAGAAACCTTAAAGCGAGAAATTGGAAATATGGGCCAAATTCTCCTTATGTTCATGACCTGTTACAATCTGTGGCTTATAACCAGTGTTTAACACCTCTGGGTTGGGAGTCATTAGCCCGATCGACCCTGTCCTACTCTGAATTTCTCCAACTTAAAACGGAGGTGAAAGGATGAAGCAACAAATCAGGCATGCAGAAAAGATCAAGCCCAACCTGCCCTTACCATCACATCTGATCAATGGCTTGGAATCGGACAGGTATGGGGTACTGTAAACCAACAGATGGCAATGAGTGATGAGGGTGTTGATCAGCTCAGAGCTATATACCTAAGAACCTGGGAAAAAATTCACAACCCTGGTACTACTTATCCTTCTTTTAACTCAGTTTACAGGCTCCAAGAGAGCCTTATCCAGATGTTATTGCACAGTTGCAAGCCGCAGCTGAAAACACTATTTCAGATTCTCATGCCAGGAAAGTGATTGTTCAGCTGCTTGCTTGTGAAAATGCTAATACAGAATTTCAGGCAGCAACTGGACCTACTAAGGGACAGACAGAAGAAAATTACACTTATTGGGACTACATTTCATTACCACCACTGATTAGGCCTGTTACATGATCACATACGTCAATGGAGGTTTATGTTAAGGACAGCATCTGCATGCCTGGACCAACAGATAACCAAGGCCCTACTCGTCCAGAGGAGGCAAAAATGTTAATGAATGTTTCCATTGGTTATTGCTTTCCTCTCATCTGCCTGGGGCCACCAGTAGGATGTTTAAATTATGATAAACATTGTTGTTGGCTGTTTTATGTCCCTACACATAAGGGATCAAAAGCCTCTGTTCATGTAATCAGTGGAAGAAAGTTTCAATCTTTGGACACTACTAAATACCTTGATCACAGATGGCTGACTATGTTATGACACCTCACCAGATTAATAAATGTAAACCTAATAAGAAGCCCTGCCCTAGGCAGGCCATTAAATCGTCTGAAAACCTAGAGGTGCTAACCTGGGAAGATTGTATTGCAAACAGCGCTGGTGTACAGCAAAATAATTATTCTAAAATCATCATTGATTGGGTCCCTAGGGGATACTTTGCAGCAAATTGTACTGGACAGCATGAAGATTGTAGAGAGACTCGTTTTGCAAAAGACTACCCAGGTAATGCACCAAAATTATATAGAATAACTGAAACAAATTGCCCTATTAAGCGGGAGGAGAACGGTATGGCTCTTCGAACCCCAAAAGTGATTGATCTCATTATAAGTTCAGACCATCCGGGAGCATGGAAATTAATGATGGCTCAAACCCCGGTTTGGATTTGGAAAGGAGACTATAAAACAGAGACCCACAGTAAAACATTTTGATTTGCTGTAGCCATGACCTATAATCATTTGGTCCCATTATAGAGTTATGTTAAACTTCCTTTTTTGTTGGCAGTTGGAAAAGTTAATGTCCTACCTGACTCTCAAACCATTTCATGCCTCAGTTGCCATCTTTTACCTGCATTCATTCTACCTTTAATAAAGAGAATATCATTTTTACTGGTTAGGGCCCCAGAAGGAGTTTGGATACTTGTTTCCTCAATAGACTTAGGGAGGCCTCTCCCTCCATACATATTATCACTGAAGTACTACAAGAAATACTTCACAGATCAGAGAGATTCATATTTACTTTAATAGCTGTGATCATGGGCCTTAAATCTGTGACAGCTACTGCTGCTGCTTCTGCTGTTGGCGTTCCTTTACATGTTTCTATTCAAAATGCCGGCTTTGTGGATAGTTTGCTTTGGAATTCCCAAAGCCAAACAGATCAAAAATGATCAAATCAAATTAATGATCTCCATCAAACAGTAATTTGGATGGGAGATTGGATTATGAGCTAACAGAGTAACTCATGTGAGTAATGGAAGAAGAGTTCTTTAAGGCACACAGGACTGATCACCGGTATTAAGTACCTAGCTGTAGTTGGGGGAACCCAAAATTAAGAGAGACCAAAATATGTGCTTGTAGGTGAGTTTATTTTCTATTTTTATTTTTGTTTTTTGGTAGGTCTGGGGAGGAATTGTAAGTATCTTTCTCTCCTGCACCAAGCTTTGCAGAGTCTATCCTATTTGATGTGAGAATGGCAGCCAATTTAAATGAAGATTTTTGGGCTTATGCTGCATGGTGAAGGGAAGGAGAAGAAAGAGCAAGTGGCTGCTTATCCAGGGGGAAAGTGAGGGTTGAGTAGGAGTCTCAGGGATCAAGGACTATATCCAGAGACACTGGCACATGGAATTACAACAATTGTCCAAGAACCCAGACTAGCAGGATTAGGTTTCAGGTGGAAACTAGTAACCAAATGCACTGTGCTGCCTTTGGAAGGAGTCGTGGGAATGAGCAAAGTTGAAGGTCTGTGGGGTAAAAGAGCCACCAGGACTGCAAAGGTCATCCATGTGGCCATTTGATCTGGTCTTCTGGGAAGTACTTGGACAAGAGAAGATGAGGATCAGGAGTGGCAGGGAGTCTATGTCAGCAAGTGGGATTGAATCTATTTGTTTAAGAAATCATATTCTGTTTCTAAGGGTATGTCTTAGACAACACTGGATTTACAGCAGTACTTTTGGCTTACATCGAGAACTGCTGCTGCCAAATGTTAAAAGTAGCGAGACTTCATCCTAGAATCAAGCCTTGCTTCGAACTTCTCAATGAGACCTAGTTGTTTAATGCTAAGGGCACACCCTCTACAGTTCAGTACAGGATTCATGGGAATTGGGCTTCTTCCAGCTCTAAAAATGAATGTTGGAAGCACAGAACTTTGAGATGTTTGGATTGTGTTGAGACTAATAACTTCGTCTTCAAGGTAGGTGACTGCCTAGATTCCTGTTTATTTAACTGTGAGTATCTGAAAGCATTGAGGAAGATTGTCATCCTCATGAAAACTGCCATGCTTGTATTTTCTCACCTGGAAAGTCAACTCTTTTCTCCCCCTGATAAAACCATACTGTCTTTCAAGACACAGCTGGACTGTCATCCTGATGATGTCTTCCCTGACTCCAACTGAGTAAATCATTTAGATTTCATTCCTGCATGCAATCTTTATTTACCTCTGTTATGAAATTAGCATATCTTATTGTGATTGTTTCTCCCTGACTAAATTATGAGGTCTTAGAGATGGAGACATGAGTATCTGTCTGCATTTGTGTATCCAGTTCCTAGTATGCTGCTTGATACATGATAGGTAGCCAGTGCTTGCTCTGTGAAAACATAACTGGAAGGGTGGCCCGTTCATTTAGGAGTTCTTACCAGCTTTCTAACTCTGAGTCAGAATGACCCTTGAACTGAACCCTTCAGGGACCGTAACTACTAAAATTACGGGATTATATCCTTATGGAGTCTTACTGCTGAACGCACATTTTGTTCAAAGGTTCTTCCTGAAGAACTTACCAAATTTTAGTTAACAGGGATAGGGGTGGTGGCTTATGACTCCAGTCCCAGGACTTTGAGAGGCCGAGGTGGGCATAGCATTTGAACCCAGAGGTTCAAGAGCAGTATGGGAAGCAAGGCAATACCCCATCTCTACCCAAAATCGAAACAATTATCTGGACTTGGTGGTGTGTACTTGTAGTCCCAGTTGCTTGGGAGACCGAAGTAGGAGGATCCCTTGAGCGTGCTACTTCGTTAGAAGGCAGACGTTGCAGTGAGTAGAGACCACACCAGTGCATTACAGCCTAGGCAATAGGGCAGGACCCAGTCAATGAAAAAATTACAGTTTTAGTTAAAGGACTGAGAGTTGGTAAAGCAGTAAGTGGCATATATTATATAAGGGATGTTAGGAATATGACAAAATACAGTTTAACTGTAATTAGGAGAGTCTATTTGTATGCAGCTAGAATATCTAGTTGAGTATATTTGAAACTTTGTTTTCTAACAGGTTGAAAAGGTTCAAACTCAAGGCTGGAATTTTTTTTTTTTTTTTTTTTTTGAGATGGAGTCTGTCACCCAGGCTGGAGTGCAATGGTAATTATCAACTCACCACAACCTTTGCCTCCCTGGTTCAGGTGATTCTCCTGTGTGAGTCTCACGAGTAGCAGAAACTACAGGTGCCCACCATGATGCCAGGCAAATTTTTGCATTTTTGTTAGTGTTTTTAGAGCATGAAGGTCCTTGCCCCATTGCCTATGTCCTGGATGGTATTACACAGGGTTTTTCTTCTAGGCATTTATGGTATTAGGTCTAACATTTAAGGTCTCCCTAATCCATCTTGAATTAATTTTCCCATGTAAGGAGTGAGGGAACGGATCCCGGTTTCAGCTTTCTTACTTATGGCCTAGCCAATTTTCCCAGCACCATTTATTAATAGGAATCCTTGCCTCATTCTTGAATTTTCTCGGTTTGTCCCAAAGATCAGATGGGCTGTAGATGTGTGGTATTATTTCTGAGGGCTCCTGTTCTGTTCCCATTGGTCTATATCTTTGTTTTGGACGCAGTACCATGCTGTTTTGGTTACCTGTAGCCTTGTATATATGTTTGAAGTCAGTACATGATGCCTCCATGCTCTGTTTCTTTGAACTTAGGAATGTCCCTGGCAATGCGGGCTCTTTTTTGTTTCCATATGAATTTAAGGTAGTTTTTCCAAATCTGGGTGAGAAAGTCATGGTAAGCCTTGGATGGGGATGGGCATTACATCTATAAATGACCTGGGGGCAGTATGGCCATTTTCACAACATTTGAATTTTCCTCTCCATGAGGCATGGTATGTCTTCATTTGGCCCTAGTGTCCTCTTTTATTTCACCTGAGCAGTGGTTTGTAGTTTCTCCTTGAAGAGGTCCCCTTTTTACATCCCCTTGTAAGTTGGATTGTCCTAGGTATTTTATTCCTTGAAGCAACCTGTGAATGAAAGTTCACTCATTATTTGGCTCTCTGTTTGCTGTTACTTGGTGTACAAGAATGCTTGTGATTTTTTGCACATTGATTTTGAAATCCCTGAGACCTTTGCTGAAGTTGCCTATCAGCTTAATGAGAAATTTTTGGGCTGAGACAATGGGAATTTTCGAAATATACAATCATGTCACCTGCAAATTAGGGACATTTGACTTCTTCTTTTCCGGTACTGAATACCTTGAGTTTCTTTTCTCTGCCCTGAACTGCCAGCACTGTTGTTTGAATAGTGAAGTGGTGAGAGAGGGCATCCCCCTGTCTTGTGCCAGTTTTCAAAGGAAATGTTTCCGTTTTTGCCTGTTTCAGTATGATATGACCTGTGGGTTTGTCATAAAAATAGCTCTTATTATTTTTGAGATACGGTTCCATCATACCCGATGTTTGGATTTCTATTTGTAGAGTTAAGAGGATGATGGCTGAAGTAAATTTGGTACTATTTATCTTCAATTAATGTCACATAGAAAAATGGAGATGGTACTTTGGGTCCTGAAGTCCTGCTTCAAACCTACGTGTGTCTAATTGCTTGTGTGCTTTTGGGCAGGTTCTGTGACTGCGGGCTCCTGAACTGTAAAGTCTAGGAAGTTTTCCATACTATAGGGTTGTTGAGGGAATTTAGTGAGCAAACAGACATGTCTATTTCATAGCAGGTGGCCAACACTATTATTTTCTACGTCAGCCTGTTTACTCTTTCCATCAGCAGCAGGTAAAAATTCTGTTGTTATATTTTTGGCTTACAGATGGAAACAAAATGAGGGGCATTTTCCACACACCATTGCTTCTTTACTTTTATCTTCATTTGTGTGCTTGCTGTTGGAAGCTAGAACTTTAGCCACTTACAACATGTTTGGTATATAAAATTTATTTTTGCAACTTTGACTTATATGAGAACTTTGTAGGCTTTCATACTCAAACATGAGATGTAGCATATTAAGAAAATTGAGGCACTTCACATGTTCAGATTTTACTTTTCTCTGTTACAACGTAGCCTGTGTTATTCTGTCACACAGGCTAGTGTGTACAGGAGTGATCTCAGCTCATTGCAATCTTCACATCCTGGTTTCAAGTGATTCTTGTCTCTCATCCTCCCAAGTAGCTTGGATTACAATCGTGGGTCACCATGTCAGGTAATTTTTGTATTCCTCCTCCCCCACCATGGAGATGAAGTCTTATTGTGTCACCCAGACTGGGGTGTAATTGCATGGTCCCAGCTCACTGCCAACTCTGCCCTTTGGGTTCAAGTGATTCTCCTGATTCAGCCTCCCAAGTAGCTGAGATCACAGGTGCCTGGAACCATGCCCAGATAATTTTTGCATTTTTAGTAGAGATGGGATTTCACCTTGTCATCCAGGATGCCCTCAAACTTCTGACCTCAAGCGATCCTCCTGCCTCAGCCTCGCAAAGTGCAGGAATTTCTGGCAACAGCCACCATACACTGCTACCTTTTCTGTAGAGATGGGGCTTTGCCATGTTGCCCAGGTTCACCTCGAACTCTGGAGCTCAGCCAATTCTCCCACTTCAGACTCTGAAATCATTGGGATTACAGGTGTAGCCACCATGCCTGGCCATTTTTACTTTACCTTTTCACATTTGAAAAATACGTACTGGTATAATATGTGATTGTTTTGGGGTTATTGGTTGCCTCCTTAAAATGTGTCACTATGCCTAAAGGAGCTTGCCAGATTTTAGTGTTTCAGCACTGTAAAGTCATTATTCAATTTTAAATATTTTTTTAAATTTCAGGTTGAGTTAGAGTGTGTCAAAGTCTTGCCAGTACAAAATGAAATATTATGCTGAATGAAAACATTAAAGAGATGAGTGATTATTCACTACTTAAAAGAGAGTAGTAAGGAAAACTTGCATCTCCTAGACCTTATACATTTTCCTGATTTGCGTGTTTTAGTACTTAGTAATATGGCAGTATTATAAAGCTATGTTTGTACTTGTAAGAGAGGGTTGAATTTGACAGATTTATAAAATTAACATCCAGGGATTAAACTCTGCAAACACACCTCTATTTGTATTAAGGCATCCCTTGCCCTCTGGTTGCTGATGAGGTTTGGCCAGTGAGGACACCAGCCTCCACATATACTGGCCCAAGATTGGCCATTGTACCTCACAGCCATGCGAGGTCATGGTGCATGTGATAACCACTTCCCAGTGCTCTGCACCACCCCTCTCACTCCAGTACTGAGAATTTCTCCCTCCTCTGATTCTGCAGGCACAAGGAGTGCTAATAGAGTGAACCTGTTACTATCTCAGGGAACTTCACCATCATTTGTGGGCATGCTGCATAAGTCACTGTTCATTAAAGGATTCTTAGATGACTCTGACTGGGAACCATCTGCTTTCTGCATGAGTCCCAAATCCCAACTGCTACTGACAGAGGCAGAGATTATATTGGATCTTGGGCATGTCATCAAGAGGTACACCAGATAGAGAGCTCCTTCTGTGCATGGTAGAGTAGAGAAATATCCTTTTAGGTTAATTTGAGGATTTGAAAGAGTTCCTCCATTGGAGTATGACTCCAAGAGTAATAACAGTTGCATTAAAATGCAAGAAATTCTTTGTTCTGAAATTTGAGCGTCAGAATTACTGTGAGTTCATTAAATATAATTAGCATTGTATTCATTGTCTGAGTACCAAGAAAAGAAACAACAATGTAAAACCCCTTTCAATGCATTTGTTAAATGAAATAAGAAAACTTAAGGTTCATAATGACTAGGATTTCATTTGACCTTCTAGGTCTAGCTCAGCTGGCTCGGGAAATTGTGGCATTTCAGAAAGAACTGCAGAAAACATCAAGTGCTATCACAGCTGAGCATGAGGAGTTTGAAAACCACAGGCCAGCTCTGCAAAACAACTGCCAGATACAGTGAGTATTGCTCCTTGCCAGTTGCAGTGTGATACCAGTATACTTTACCAATATGTAAATTTGACCCAAGTCACACCTGTGTAAATCAGATTGAATTTAGCATCAAATGTCACTCCTCCAACTATAATAAAGGTATTCTTTGTCATCTGATAAAATTCTCTAGTGATAATATGATCTTATATTCATAACAGTAATAACATGGAGAAGAAAGCAAACACACTGAAACGTAAAAGTTTCAGAGTGCCTGATTGTATCCATTGTTATCTCTTGATTCTCACTCTGAGGATTACAGACATTTGCTGTGTCTTCTGCTCACATGTGCTGGAATTTTCTGATATGACTGAAAAAGATGGTGAAATCTGCGAAACACACCTTGTTTGTGTTCTGTTTGTCATTTTTAAAATAGGGACCCTGTTGTTTACTGGCATAAATCTTTTCTACTGAAAGAGTATAAACAGGATAAGAACACTTTTCCTTTTGAAGCAAGCTGTGGTTTGTTTAACATAATTTCCTTTCCTCTTCTGAATCTTTTCAGATTGCGCAATATGCATGACTGAGGGCCCAGATACTAGATTACAAAGCTTCTGTAAGAAAGATAACTTCTCAGGTGGTCAATTTAAAAGGGAAACTGAAGCAGAGTCAGACAGGTTAGGGACAATTTAATGCCACGAATATTTTTCTCTGTGTAAATCTTCTGATGACTGAGAAAATGTAATGATCTAATTTACTGAATATTAAGTGATTATTATGTTAGAGAAAAACCAAAGGAATGTGTGTCATGTTAAAAGTAAAACTCCCTTTCTTCTTTGATAATATTGCCTGGGTTGTCATCAAAAGTGACTTGCTTCATAGGTGCCTCATGGCTTGGGAGAGCCTCATGTCCCAAATGGGAAAGGAGGGTGGTGATATAGAAGTCTCCAGGTTCATCTTATAATTTTCTTTTCTGTTTGTTATGCCAATGTTAATGCCAGTTCAGTAGTTTTACGGATTCCTTGACAGACAGATATTTGCATACATGGGAGGAGCAGGGTGGTTCAGCAAAGAGAACGTTGCCTTCGGAATCAGAGAGCTGATTCTTCTTTTTGGTCTCATTTTCAAAGTTAGTTATTTGATCTTGGACATGTTACCTTAACTTCCTTCTGTCTCAGCTTTCTCATTTGTAATGGGGAAAATAATGTCTATTGAGCCATAATGAAAAAGATGAAATGAGATGGGTTTCAATGTGGTGCCTTGGACATAAGAAAACACTCAATAAATGGTGATTGATATGGTTTTTTTACTGTGTCTTCACAGTGGATACACCTCTGTCCCTTCCTATTTCATAAGAAGGATGTTGAAGCTTAGATACTTTCTTCTTCAGTTGCTTTCAAGCTCAAAGAATGTGTATATGTGTTTCCAATTCACCTGTTTTCTCACTCTAGTTCTGCCCCTGCCTCATTCCCGTTGGCATTCGTTCCTCATGAGTCCCTTGCTCTCTTCTACCAGCACCTGACTTATTGTTATCTCTTTACTCATTTCTACTTTTTTCTGTTCTTCATTTTTAGCAGTTCTGTTTGTGAAACTTCTCACAGCTGAAACCATAGTCTGATGTTAATGAAAACAGTTGAATGCGGATAGAACTTTTGCACATGTATGCATTGCTGAGGGCAAGCTTTTTTCTCATAGCATCATAAGAAGGCATTGCAGGAGAGTGGGACACATGAACTGGCTTTGCCTTAGGAAATTCCAGTAACTATTGGACCTGCTAACCGTTTGATCCAGCCTCAATAAGCATTAGGCCCCCATCTATAAGCATTAGGCCCCCATCTATAAAATGGGAGTTGTGAAAGTTCCTTGAACACCGTGTTGTTGTGAATGCAGACTCTTACTTCCTTGCCAGAAACTCGTACCGTATGCTGTGGAATTGACAGCACAGGTAATCCACAACATGCGAGTTCTGAAGCACCTGCTGTTGTGAAATGCATTATTTTCCAGCCAACAGTATGAATATTCATGCTGGGATGAATAAAGATAATAAATGTGTTCACATCAGTTCAGCTCAAACTGGGCCCTAACCATGAGTTCAAATCTGGCTAGGCTTTGCCACCAAAAAAGTTATGAATAAGTTTTCAGTTTTCAGAGCTTTTGGCATGTGAAAATTGTGCATAATGGATACTGAAATTATACCAGTTTACAAAAGACATATGAAATTGTAGCTGTTACAATAAGCCCTCGATACATGTTAGTGGTTATTACTACCATGGCCTCAGAAACGGTTTATTGTGCAAATTTATCCTTATTATTGCTCTCTTCAATTATACAAAAGAAAAAAAAAAATTCTCCAGTACCTGAATTTTCTTCTCTTCCTTTTCCATTCACTTCTGAAATGTTATACTCTGCAATGCTAGAGAATAAAGTGTACTGCAACCCAAGGCCATCTCTGATCAATCATTCTGTCAGTGGATTAAGAAGTGGCAATATGGTGCCTTGCAATGGTGCTATACATCAGGATTTCTTGAACATTTTTTTTAAACAGAAAAGACTTCTAGCAAGTATGGTTACACCAAGGATCCCAAATTATCCAAATGGAGGTGTGGAGGGTAGTGCTTCCAATTGTGACCTTGAGTTTGTGGTTAATACTAAAGAAGGGTCAATGAGCTTCAGCAAGAGACAAAGAGCTTCAGCAAGAGACAAAGAACTTAAACAAACAGACACTTGGAAAAGGCTCTCAGAAGTTGCCATCAGAGAGTCATGAACATCACTGTCAAAAGCCAACTACCAGCAAAGATCTCACCATGTCTGCACTTGCTGAAAGCTTTCAGAAACATGACTTCCAGTTCTCCAGAAAGATGTATCTTTGCAGAGTACAGAGTTGTCTCTGAGCAGCCTCAAGTGAAAACAAAGAATAAAGGAACGGCACCTTGGAAGCACTCACAGGCAGTGCAGCCTTGAGGCTACACAAGGGCGGTTCCACCAGACAGCTTTTCCCCACACCCTGTCCAAAAGCAAAATGAAACCTTAAAAGTGAAATGTATCTGAAAGGTTAGCCACCTGGACAAAGCGTTGTGTGCTGCTCTGGAGTTGGATAGCTATCCTGCCCTCCCTCCTCCCATGATACAGCGATGCTGTGAGGGTCAGTGGGACAGACTGGCAAGCTCTAGTGTTTTCATAACACACAGAGTTGTTTATATACTAACAGTTACCTTTCCTTGCTGCCTTTTGCTATCATACACTTTACCATTGGTACTGCAATTAACGTAGGTGCTTGAATCATTAGTATTTGTGAATCTTTTGCATCATCATTTTGTATTTGCAAGGATAATAATTTATTTTTGAACCAATAGAGTTATTTAGAAACCTCTTGGTATCTTCATACAATTGGTAATATTCTTGCCTTGGTTCCTTCTGAACCTTAGGCCTGGGCAGGTCACATGGGCTTCCCTCAGTCCTTCTTCTGAAAGAACGCCCCAGCAATCACCCACTGAGTCAAGGCACAGCCTCTCCACCCCTCTAGATGAGAAGTTATTGTAAGTACAACGTTCTGATCTCAGCTTCAGCTGGGTCGTGTTACGTACTCTGTCAGCCTTCAGTTGTTTTAATATTTTTATTTTAAGATCAATTCTGCAGACCATGAGGCAATATGGAAGTTAGAACCAGATTGCAAAATGATGTGTCATCTTTGAGAATCACCTAAATTACAAGGAGAAGAAAAAAGATGGCTTCTAGTAAATAATTAGATAACACATATTTGCAAAACTGGACATATAGACCATGCAATATGGTATTAATAAACATCTTCAGAGTTCTGTGAATAGACTCAGTTTATTAAGATAAAAAGCAAATCTACAAAATCTGTGAAAGCAAGCAAATAAAGGTTATTTCTAAAGTTGGAAAATTATGCACATCATTAAAAGTCATTTAAAAATATTGTGGCAATGAAATACAAACAGATAAGTGTTTGTTTTGGTTTTTGCTTTTTGGTGAGGGCAGAGCCTTACTCTGTCACCCAACCTGGAATGCAGTGGCATGATCTACACTCACTGCAACCTCTGCCTCCCAAGTTCAAGTGTTTCTCCTGCCACAGCCTCCCAAGTAGCCTGGACTACAGTCATGGGCCACCACGCTCAGCTAATTTTTGTATATTTAGTAGAAATGGGGCTTCACTATGTTGGCCAGGCTAGCCTCAAACTTCCGACCTCAGTTAATCTGCTCTGCTCTGCCTCTGAAATTGCTGAGATTACAGGTGTGAGCCACAGGGCCTGGCCTGGATAAGGTTCTCACTTCCATACCATTGGAGTAAATTCAAACGTTGCAGTTGGCTCAGATCATGATTGTTGGAACAGTAACGAGGGGATGTTTTTAGAAACTCTACCAGTGGGTTACCAAGGCTGTGATTTGAGTCATGAGCAGACTTCTCCCCATACCTGGTCCCACAGCAGACAGAAGTGACTCCATAGTTGTGGGCTTGAGCTTCGGTGTCGTCAATGAAAAGAAAAGAAAAATGAAGACCTATACTGTCTCTCCATCTCTGAGCCATTAATTATGACTATGTTTCCCCATGCTTGTATTTAGCAAGACTTGAAGATTACTGTGTTTCTTTCAATGCAGCTGCAAGGCCACAAGCTACTCAGGCTACAAGTTATGCTAAGTCAACACTTAATGGTATAAATTATGTAACCTGTCATTTTATAATTAGCTGTTTTAGTTCTGTTTGGTAATTTTGCTTATAAATACCCCACTCAGTCTTTGCTCAATGCTCAGCCTTTTTGGATATAATTCTGCTGCGCCAGGGCATCTCAATAAATTTTCCTGTTTCCCTATATCAGTCTCTCTGGTCCTCTGCTTCCCACAACATTATTGACCAGCCAGTAAGATGGAGGGGAGGTGACAGGTTTGTGGTCTTCTTTGCCCCTAGGAGCTTAAGCCCTGGTTCTCTGGTGTCCTGTGACCCCTGAAGCACCATGGGGGAACTTCAGCCTGGAGGAGAGAACAGCCCTTTTGTGACCCAGGGGCCCTACCCTGCAGTGCACTGGTAACTAAGGGGCTACAGGATGATTCCAGGAACAGCTCACTTCAGAAACCTCAGAAAGGTATTGGGACCCCAGGCAGGACCCATCCCATATAGGACTGAAAGGGAGCCTAATCACCTCCTAGGGTGTAACTGGCAATCTGACTGAGAGGGGATCATGTGGTGAGAGTGGCTTACCAATTCAGAAGAAACTTACACCCCAAACAACACAGCATGTAAGAGTGGCCACTCGGTCAGCTCAGAAGGAAACTGGAGGTGGTTAAAGTGGCTTGCCATCCCAATCAATAGCATGGGAACTGGTAGTGGGATAGTGTGTGAATGGAGAGGCCTAACTAGGCTAATCAGCCATGAAGCCAGGAACCACAAGTCTCTTAGCAAAGACTGTGTTTCAGACCAAGTGTGGGACTGACCAAGACAAGTGGCGATCCACATAGGGCTAATAGAAGCTACACCACAACTTCTGAAATTGTGGTGGGCTTAAGAAACTCCCCAAAGCTAAGTGGTTTCTAAAAACCTCCATAATAGGAGATGATCTAGCTGGTCCAAAACAAAGTAAAATGTGAGCATGAGTGTACTGCATCATAACTGGGAGGAAATGGGAAGAGAGTCATCAAAACCTACACCATCAAGATATATCTTAAAGAAAACTTTAAGAAAGGATTTACAGGAAACTACAAAAGTATACTAACATCCCAAAGGTGAAAAACTCTCTGTCAACTAAAATGGCCCTCTTTTGGTGTTAAATAGATGACCAAAAAACTATACACATGGAAACAATTGGCCATGGGTTTGAGGTAATGACAAGAGTTGTTATTTTTGTTGTTGTTGCTGCTGCTGCTGCTGCTGCTGCTGCTGCTGCTGCTGCTGCTGCTGCTGCTGCTGCTGCTGCTACTGCTGTTGCTTTTAATGTGGCATAATTATTTTTTCTTGCTTTTCCTTCCTGTTAGCTGTCCTGTTTCTTTTGGCTTTTGATGTCCCTGCCTTTTGGTGTCCCCAATAATGCATTATTGCTACTTTCTCCAGAGCCTATAAAGCTGTTAGGAGATTTTTCTTTGTACTTTATTTCTTTGACTCCAGCTATTAAGGGATTTTTCTTTTTGTATATAGTTCTATGAACATGTAGTGTGGTAAAAGTATATTTACAGTGTATATAAATATTGATCTTTTTGTCTTTTGGTAGCACAAGGGCTCTTGTTAGGGCTATTAGTTTTGCCTTTTGGGTTCATGTTCCAGTAGATGGAGATTGAGCTTCTGTCATTGTGTTTAATGTCACCGCTACATACCCGGCTTGCTGGAATTTTTTCTGGCTCAAAACTATTTTCATTTATGAAGTTTTCAACATCTGGGTTTTTGAGGATTTGATCTGTGAGATCTCCGTGTCCAGAAAATGCATCATCCACTCTTTAGAAACAGTTATGGAGTGGAACTTCAGGTTTAACTGGAAGCCCGGTGGTTGTGCTTAAGTTGTTTACTGTTTATTTAAGTCACCCTCCAAGGGCTACCTTACTGTGGGAAAAACCATATACTAACCTAAACAGGCTGGCTGGTGCTAAAGGATATGGGAACTAGAACAGACCAAACTCCCCCTTATTACACCTCCATGAGTCCATGGTCACATTGAAAGTTGAAGGCCAGCTGATGGACTTTATGGTATCCACCAGGGATACACACTCAGTAGTGACTCGAACCATAGGGCCACTATTCAAAAGTTATAAAACTGTCACAAAAGCCACAGGAGTCTCGGAATAAAAACTGTTCTGTCAGTCAAGGAGATGTGTCATCAAAGGCCAAGAAGTCCAACATAAATTCCTCTACCTCCCAAATTGTTCAGTTCCCTTGTTAAGAAAATATTTACTCTGAAAGATTTACCCTAGGATAAATTTAAGAGAAGGTATTCGTATATTGTGCGTAGACTAGTTCTTTTCTGGAGTGTGACTAGAGCAGGGCTTGTTGTCCTCTTATTAAGCTGAAGTCTCGTGTAGATTGGTCACCTCTTGGAGTGACCCTAGCAGGGTCTCAATGACCCTTGTTGCAATGACAAGTTGGTCGTGTTGCATGATTAGTGGTGCTGGATGGTTTGGGTCCTGATGCCTCATTTTCTTGTCTAGTCTATACACAGCCACAACTTAAACATTCATCAAGCAAGTAAATATAATTAAAAATCTTAATTCTAGTAACTTACACTGTAATACTAATTATTTTATGGTTATTCTGTCACTATGCTCAACCTCCACCACAGGTATGAATCTCTAGTTGTAACCATGCTAACTATAAATATGCTATTCATTGCTTTGCTGTTATTTCCCCAGTTAACCGTGATATAAAAAGCACTCATAAAAGGATGCCCACCCTCTACACATACTACATAGTCCAAAAACCATATAGCCATGCACACTGCTACTCATTTAGCTCTAACTAAATATCAACCTTTGCCCAAAGAAGAAAACATGCTTTTCCATAAAGAATAAAGTAGTACAAATACCTTCTCTTAAATTTATCCTATGAAAGGCATAAAAAATAAAACAGAGGAAAACGTGGCAAGACAGGGGTTAAAAAGAAAAGAAAAACAAGTTTTTCTCTGTGTAGCTAGCTCACTCCAAGGACAGTTATAAAATAACACCATCTAAAAAGTTGAGTCTGATGTAATGGGTTGTAAATAACCCCAGTTAAGCAAAGTTGAAAAGTAAAGCAAACTACTTTACTCTCTCCTTCTCTGAAAATCTGTTATGACTATGTTTACCAATGCTTGTGTTTAGTCAAATTTTAGGTTCCTGTTTTTCTTTCAACACAGCTGCAAAACCCAGCTATACAAGGCAAGAATTTATGCTAAGTCAACATTTACACTGTAGATTACATAACCTCTCATTGTTTAATTAGCTGCTTTAGTTCTGCTTCTGTAAGTTTACTTATAAAAAGCCTGCTCAGTCTTTATTCAACACTCAGCGTTTTTGGATATAAGTTCCATGAGCTGCTGCACCTAAATAAATCCTACTGTTTTCCTCTATCAGCCTACCTGGTTCTCTGTTTCCAATAAGGCAGAGCAGAAAGGTTCAGGGTCCTCTGGTAAACCTATGAATTTTTCTTCCTATAGCATTACTATCTTAAAAAAAGCAGATTATGGGTCAGAATTGGAGGAGAAACATCAACATAATTATTCTGAAGATGACTTATAATTAAACATTTGAGATGTAGGTTTCTGTGCCAAGATGCAGGGAAAATTTATCAAAATATGGGCCTTCCCGGAAAAAAGCAGAAGGGGACAAAACAAGTATGTGTAGGTTTTCAAGAAGTAGGTGCAAGATACCATGTAACTAAGGTGTGGGAGTGTTTGTTTGTTTACTTGTCACTTCAGAAATAAGGAGATGGCATCTGTTGGGTCTTGAATAGCATATCAGGTTTGATGAGAGTGCGAGCAAAGTCTGTCACTTTGCTCCACCTCCTCCCCCGGGTAAAAATGTCTTCCTTTCCACCTAGGTATAAATATATTACTCTTTACTTAGTTCCTACTCCAGACACAAGGAAACTAAACCCACTTCTTTTCCTCCTAACTGTAACACTGCCCTTATTCATATCCAAAAAGGAGACCATTGAAGAGTGCCCCCACTGTACTCACAATACTCGGTCAGGGAACACCATAACCAAAACCCTGAGCTACCACACTGATTAAATGTGTGCAGGGACCCACCTAGGAACTTGTACTTACAACTAGACAACCTACTCAGTCTGTGACCAGGAAATGGCCAGCATTACGCATGTTATAACCCTAAATTCCTACCTGGGACCTCTTAAAATTCATGGGTCAAAAGAAGGAACTCTGCTACAGAAAACCAAGACCTCACCCTTCTACGGGGGAGTTATGTCCTTTTCCTTTAATACGTGCCAGTTGTCATCCATGGTCTCAACCTTTCCCATGATCTCCAATTCTGAAGAGTACTATAATTGTTGCCACAAAAATACATGTGCACCCCTTGCTTGTTTTTCCGGTTTCTCAGGGACAACTTCCTGGAGCTGCATAATTGAGCCTTCTAACCTACAATCACTGGGGCCAGTCATACTTACCAAAATACCAGCAAAAACACATTCTAAAACAAGAACTTGCAATCTTGTAAATCTCACCATCCTAAAACTGTATCTGCCCATATGGACTACAAGTTGAAAGGCTGCCCCAGGAATACAAGTTGGTGGGAAGAAAACAGACTCAAAATTCTATTTATGTAATATCAATAAATCTTGGATTCATCCCACCCAAAAACTCCGAGCTTTAAATCACTCTATACAAATATCTACGGGAAACTGTTTGCACCCTCTCCCTTAACCGGAATCCTGTTTGCTCAACTGGCTGAAACATAGCAAGCAGCCAGCGTATCTCCTCATTCTTAAAGAGCTTCATTATCAGAAAATTCTGAATTGCTTATTGAAGAAATACCTTTACAGACACAGTAGGAAACTCAACTTGCCTAGAACAACAATATTACAATGAAACGCTAGGAAACAGTGTATGTTGGGGTACAACTAATTCCAAACCGCCCCAACCAGGCCCATTCTCCTGATTCCTTCCTTTAAAACATTCTTGGTAACAACTTAATGCTCCTCATACCTGTCAGGTGCCCTCTGGCCTCTCCTGGATCTGCGGGCCATAGGCATATCGGCCATTGCTGACTAAATGGTCAGGGATCTGTGTACTAGGAACAATTAGGTTGTCATCTTTCTATTCCCCTTAGAATAGGGAAAATCTTTAGGGTACTCAGTCTATGATAAAACAAATACAAAACAATCAAACAAAAGACATAATCATAAGAAACTCATAAAACAATAAATGGCCCCCTAAAAAAATCCAATACCATGGGTCAGCCACCTGGGCAGAATATGAAATGTAGGGATTCTGCACCCCTATTTACATGCTCTACCACATTATCAGGTTACAGGTAGTACTGAAAATCATTACTAATAACACTAAAAAGTCACTAAATCTGCTGGCCCAACAAGCCACAAAAACAAAGAATGCTATCATCAAAATAGACTGATATTACACTACATCCTAGTACAGGAAGGAGGTGTGTGGGGGAAGTTCAGTCTAACTAATGGCTGCCTAGAAATTAACACCAACTGAAAGGTCATCAAGAATACACCTGACAAGACCCCAAAATTGGCCCATGTTACAACCCAGACCTGGGAAGGGTGACCTCCAGTTTCCCTCATCAGGGGCTGGTTTTCATCCCTTGAATAACTTAAGACCTCAGTAAAAATAGTTCTTGCCATATGAGGATTCTGCCCTGTTCTCACTTGTCTCTTACACTCCTTGTTAAAATCATTCAAGCGGCCGTAGAGGCCCTTGTGAACAAACACACCACCACTCAACCAATGGCTTTAACTAAACATCAACTGCTGAAAAATAGGAAACTGCCCCCCATTTGAAGAATTAAATGGTGATGGTGTTCTCTATTGAACCTCATTTATAAAACCATCAAAGGGGAAACAAAGCAGGTGATGTTCAAATCAAACAAAAAACAAACAAAAAACTGTTCTCTACTAAGCTGATTCACTCAACACCCAGTGATAAGCCAAGCCCTGTTGGTGTTCTGATAGCAGTATCAGAAGAGTGGGGTCCTGTAAAGAATGGGCTCCAGAAGCAGGAATGAGAAAAACAAGATTTTCTTATCAGTTTCACCTCTTTAGAACTCACCCCATACCATTATTCTTTGTTCTGCTCTCAGAGCAATTTTTATGACTACTTTTAGAAGTTGTAAATACTTTGTAAGTTCCTGTTTTCCCATCCATATATAATTGCAAAGGTCATGAGACAGCTGAATTACAACACCTGACACTTTAAAAAACTCTATTTGTTCTGCTTCCATAAGCTTGCTTGTCTGTCCTGCAGATTCCATGCCACTAGCCGGCCAACCTTCTTTGGTTGGATGTATAAAAGTGGAGCCCTGTCTTTGTTCAGGGCTCACTGTTTAAATGTTATTCCACTAAGTCAAGGTACATCTTGTAAAATCCTCCTGTTCCTCGCATTGGTCTCTCCTGTCCCTTAACTCCCACTGCAGTGGCAGCTTTGTCCTCAGTGACAGGGATGAGCAAACAGCTAGGTCCTTTTCTTTTGGGACCAAAGTAATTACTCTCAAATATGAAAAAAATATCCTCAAGTGAAGCCACCTCTTATTCCCTCCCAAACATTAGAAATACATCAGCATAAAAACATTTCCAAAACGTCTGGTTAGCAGTTTCTTGGTTATAGTCATGGCATTCAGGAACACATAGAATTACTTAAAGAGCCAAGGGATTTTGAGAAGCTTGATTTTTCTGATTGAAGTGTAAATATGCTTTGGAAAGGACTCTGTAACACCTAATATAGAGCCTGTCTCTATTGGGCCATTTCCTTGGAGCTGATCTCACACCAAAGAATCAAACCAAGCTCGTGATATCCTGAATTTCTAGTCACTGAGGCAGATGGTCAGCAAGCCGCTACCCAGCACTAGAGCAGGAAAGGGCAGAAGCAGATGAGTAGGTGCCATGGCCACAAGGGGAAGTTTCTGACAGGCAGTCATTTGTCACAGACCTGGGAAAGGGAGTAAAAGTAACGTAATAAGATAAGGGAATTCAACTGAATAACTTGGTGTTCTGCCTCTGAGGTGTAATGCAGATTGTAACAGTGGCTTTAACAATTACTCACCAGTTGCAGTGGCTCATGTCTGTAATCCCAGCACTTTGGGAGGCTGAGACTAGTGGATCACAAGGTCAGGAGATTGAGACCCTTCTGCCTGAAACACCATATCTGGTAAATATATAAAAATTAGCCAGGCAGGTGGAATGTGTCTGTAGCCGCAGCTACTTGGGAGGCTGAGACACAAGATTCACTTGAACCCAGGAGGTGGAAGTTGCATTGAGCTGACCACTCAACAGCACTCCAGCCTGGGTGACAGAGTGAGACTCCATCCCTCAAATATTAATAGTAATAAATTATTAAGCAGCATAGTGAGTAGCATTGGTGTTATTGAGAAATTTTTATATTCATCATTTCACTTCTTCATCTGGGCTCAAAGGAAATGGAAAAAGCTGAAATTTTCTGTCTCTGACATAAGGTGCCCAATGGACATACTTCATTTCCTTCCATTGTGTCCAAAATTGTTTCCGTATTCCACCAGGTAGGTACAGAATATACACCAGAGCGGAGAAGTGGTTATTCTTCCTCTTCCTTTCTTGATAGAGAGGTGCTTAAACAACATTGCTATCTTGAAATTACTATTCCATATAAGAAAGCAATCTCTTTAATGAGTAACTTTTTTCTTCTTCTAGAACAGAGGCAGTTGCACTTCTGCCTGCAGAAGTTATCAACTCTCTCTTCAGATATTTTAATTTCATGAGAAGGATTGTGAAGAGATGTCAGGTGGAGATAGAGGACAAACTGTGCTGCTTTTCTCTTAATTTTGAAACTAACTCACTCACTGCTGATGATTTAGAACAAGGCAGAGCCAAAAGGTTCACGGTCCTCAGGTGAACCTATACATTTTTCTGCTTATTTGCGTTGCTAACTTATTAAAATAAAT
>NW_016829215.1:0-1031 GCF_001698545.2 Rhinopithecus bieti | reverse complement strand
AAATAGTAAAGAATGTTCATGAATTATTTGATGACACTAAGTTTGTGTGATGAAGCAGAAATCTGAAATTTATTGTGCTATATTTGTTATTGTCACTTGTCCCTTGGTTTAAAGTGGTACTGAATTACATTTTTTTTTGTTTTGTTTTGGTTAAAGTGCTATTATAATCCAAATTTCAAACGTGGTTTTCCCCAACTTTTAGTAAGAGTGCAAAGAATAATTGATATTAAAAATGCTTCACTTACACCTACTTTATTCCATGAAGATTTCAACCAGAGGCATTTTAGAGAAGGGGCTAACATGGAAAATCATAATCCTGCCTTACCTGCTGAAGTTAGTGCAGAAAGTTTATTTTCAACCTCTACAAATTTAAATATGTCTCTAACAAGGGAATCTTCTGTCGGAAAGATAATTGCTAGTTCATTTGATCCAGTTATAAGTGGTTTCCCTCCTCCTTCACGTTCAACCTCAATTGGACCATCAGAACAAAGTGCAACAGATCAACATGCCATTTTAAATCAGTTGAGCGCTATTCATATGCACCCTCACAGCACATACATGCAAGCAAGGGGCCACATTGTGAATTTTATTACAACCATAACTTCTCAATACCACATAATATCTCCCTTTCAAAACTGTTTTTTGCAGCTGATAGTAGAATCACCTGCTGTTCCAACGAGATATACTGTAGCATCAGTCAATCAGGCTCCACATCCTAACCTGCTACCAGCAGGCCACCGGTGGTTGCAAATGTCTATGATAGCTGATATATCATCTAGCACTCTTTCTAGGCCAGCTACTCAACCATCACCACTGGACAAATATCACACTAGTTACAACTGATCTTCCATTAAAACTGTACCAAATTATGCATGACAACGGAGACTAACATTTACATTGACAAAATAAACAAATAAATAAAGATTTCTGCAATTACCTTATTGAGCAATAAAATTGCATGTTTACTTTGATGTTTGCATTTTTTATTTATGAAAGTATAGTTAAGACTAAAATGGTGTTTTGTTTCAGTG
>NW_016829214.1:0-1707 GCF_001698545.2 Rhinopithecus bieti | reverse complement strand
ATGGAGTCTCGCTCTGTCGCCCAGGCTGGAGTACAGTGGCTGGATCTCGGCTCACTGCAAGCTCCGCTTCCCGGGTTTACGGCATTCTCCTGCCTCAGCCTCCCGAGTAGCTGGGACTATAGGCGCCCGCCACCTCCCCGGCTAGTTTTTTGTATTTTTTAGTAGAGACGGGGTTTCACTGTGTTAGCCAGGATGGTCTCAATCTCCTGACCTCGTGATCCACCCGTCTCGGACTCCCAAAGTGCTGGGATTACAGGCTTGAGCCACCGCGCCCGGCCTCATCATCTTTTAAAGACATCACAACTGTCTCTCCCATAAAATATCTTTGCCTGCTACTTACGCATACATTGCTCTTTGGTGAGACTTTACCATGTTACTAGGTGTTCTTCACCATTGTAACTTTTCTTTTTTGAGACATTCTTTCTCTGCCGTCCAGGCTGGAGTGCAATGGTGCAAACTCGGCTCACCCAACCTCCCCTTCCTAGGCTTAAGCAATCTCCCCACCTCAGCCTTCCAAGTAACCGGGACCACAGGCACGTGCCACCACACCTGGTTAATTTATGTATTTTTTTTTGTAGAGATGGGGTATTGCCATGTTGCCCAGGCTGGTCTTGAACTCCTGGGCTGAAGCAATCCTCCTGCCTGGGCATCCCAAAGTGCTGGGATTACTGGCAAGAGCCACCGTGCCCAGCTCATTGTAAATTTTTTTTTTTTTTTGAAACAGAGCCTTGCTCTGTTGCCCAGGCTGGAGTGCAGTGGCACGAGCTGGGCTGACTGCAACCTCCACCTCCCTGCTCAAGTGATCCTCCTGCCTCAGCCTCTCAAGTAGCTGGGATTACAGGCACGTGCCACCACACTCAACTAATTTTTGTATTTTTGGTAGAGGTGGGGTTTTGTCATGTTGGCCAGTCTGGTCTCAAACCCCTGGCATCAAGTGATCACCCACCTCAGCTTCCCAAAGTGCTGGGATTACAGGTTGAGCCACCACACTTGGCCCATTGTAACTTTTTTGAAGTTCAACATTCCAAGGAGTGAAGTTATCATTATTATGTGATCAATCATTTTCCCATTGCTGAAATTTTTATGATCATAAATAAAGCTACAGTGAATATGGAAAATTTGTTTTAATAGAATGATCCACAAAGGAGCGGATCTAGAAATAAACATCATGAAATTACGAAAATTAAGATATACTTTAAAATCATTTCCATCCTGATTAAAATCATTAGTTTTTCTTACTTAATAAAAAAAATCTTTGTTCCACAACAGCTTAATAACAACACACACACACACACACACACATACACACAAAATTGAATAATGTAAGCTCATGTATGTCATTAACTCATTCGTAGAGGTGAATTATTCATCTGGTAAGATCTAAATGGAAGCAATGTATAAGTACTCAGCTGTCTAGCCCTTTTAAAATAATGGTAAACCGCTCTTTTACTGCTCCTATTCATCCAATAGACAAAAACTACAATTGTTAATTTTTAAATACGGCATGCCCTTTATTTAGGGCAATTTTCAAGCATATATGAGAAAATAAGAGCCAGCAAAAATTAGATCAGATACAGTCGGTCAACTCAGCATTCTATCTAATGGAAGTGATGCCGAAGATCAATTCCTAAGAAAGCATGCTGGCTGTCCTTGATAGGAGAGATCACAAAATGTTCAAGAAACAGCACAAAATACCCTCTTTTTTTT
>NW_016829213.1:0-1113 GCF_001698545.2 Rhinopithecus bieti | reverse complement strand
TGAAGTTGATATTAAGCAATAAAGTATTGAAAAAATGAACAGAGCAAAATAGGACTTGAAGGTAGGTACAATTTATAGATGGGATTATCACCATTGAATGATTTTTTTTTTTTTTTCCTTTTGAGTTGAAGGTTCGCTCTTGTTGCCCAGGCTGGAGTGCAATGGCATGGACTTGGTTCACTGCAACCTCTGCCTCCCAGGTTCAAGCAATTCTCCTGCCTCAGCCTCCGGATTACGGGTGTGTGCCACCACGGCCAGCTAATTTTTGTATTTTTAGTAGAGACGGGGTTTCGTCATGTTAGCCAGGCTGGTCTAAAACTCCTGGCCTCGTGTGATCTGCCTGCCTCGGCCTCCCAAAGTGCTGGGATTACAGGCAAGAGCCACCGCGCTTGACCACCATTGAATGATTAAAAAGCTTGGCATCATAGTCCATATAAGTTGAAATTGAATTGCCATAAGGCAAAATTATGCCAAAAAGTTTCTAGACCTTTATTTCCAATGTATGTTGTTTTCAGGATGTCCTTTGTGTGTTTGTGCAAAGACAATATCCCTACTTTATGACTATTTTTAAAATGAAGCTGCAAAACTGTTACTATTAACTGCTAGAGGAATTGACAAATTTTGAGAATCATTTTTCAAAAGTCCAGAATAGCTATTTCAAACTAGTAAAAACGTGGTCATAATGTAAATGTAACAATAATTAACCATAAAAAAAAACAAGGGAAATACAGAAGACATGTATGTACAGTTTTCATCCTAAGAAATGTTACAGGCCAGGCGCCGTTGCTGACGCCTATAATCCCAGCACTTTGGGAGGCTGAGGTGGGTGGGTCACCTGAGGTCAGGAGGTTGAGACCAGCTTGTTCAACATGGTGAAACCCTGTCTCTACTAAAACATATACAAATTAGCCGGGCGTGTTGGTAGGTGCCTGTAATCCCAGCTGCTCTGGAGGCTGAGATGGGAGAATTGCTTGAACCTGGGGGCGGAGGTTGTAGCGAGCTGAGAGTGCGCCACTGTACTCCAGCTTGGGTGACAGAGCAAGATGGAAAGAAAGAAAGAAAGAAAGAGAGAGAAGAAGGAAGGAAGGAAGGAAGGAAGGAAGGAAGGAAGGA
>NW_016829212.1:0-497 GCF_001698545.2 Rhinopithecus bieti | reverse complement strand
AGCCTCTGATAAACCACCATTCTACTCCCAGCTTCCCCCCAGCCCCGGTCAGCCTCTGATAAACCACCATTCTACTCCCAACTTACGCACCCCGCTCAGCCTCTGATAAACCACCATTCTACTCCCAATTCCCCCCTCCCCCACTCAGCCTCTGATAAACCACCATTCTACTCCCAACTTCCCCCCACCCCGCTCAGCCTCTGATAAACCACCATTCTACTCCCAACTTCCCCCCCACCCCCAGCCCCGCTCAGCCTCTGATAAACCACCATTCTACTCCCAACATCCTCCCCAGCCCACTCAGCCTCTGATAATTCACCATTCTACTCCCAATTTACCCCACGCGCCCCGCTCAGCCTCTGATAAACCACCATTCTACTCCCAACTTCCCCCCACCCCGCTCAGCCTCTGATAATCCACCATTCTACTCCCAACTTCCCCCCACACCGCTCAGCCTCTGATAATCCACCATTCTACTCCCAACTTCCCCCCACACC
>NW_016829211.1:0-2127 GCF_001698545.2 Rhinopithecus bieti | reverse complement strand
TATATATATATATTAGCCAGGCATGGTGGTGCATGCCTGTGGTCCCAGCTACTGGGGAGGCTGAGGTGGGAGGATCGCCTGAGCCTGAGAGGTTGAGGCTGCAGTGAGCTATGCTCATGCCACTACACTTCAAAAGAAGAAGACCTCAAATTCTGTAGACTGAGGCAGTTAGGGGAAGATCTGAGTAAAAAGCATGGTTTAATTTGACCCTCAGATATCACCACCTAGTGAGTTGTAATGGTTTATGTCACAACATTTAGGCCTCAGCCTTTTCAATAGAGTTGAATCTTTATATTTTTTCGAGACAGAGTTTCGCTCTTGTTGCCTAGGCTGGAGTGCAATAGTGTGATCTCAGCTCGCTGTAACCTCTACCTCCCAGATTCAAGCAATTCTCCTGCCTCAGTCTCTGAGTAGCTGGGACTACAGGCATGTGCCACCACATCCAGCTAATTTTGTATTTTTAGTAGAGACGGGGTTTCTCCATGTTGGTCAGGCTGGTCTCGAACTCCTGACCTCAGGTGATCCACACACCTCGGCCTCCCAAAGTGCTGGGATTACAGGCATGAGCCACCGCACCCAGCCTGAAGTTTAAGCTTTTATCTGTAAAATGTTTTCTTAAAATCTAATAATTTTTTGTTCCCAGTATATATAATTTCCTTCATGACATAATTAACTGAAACAATGCACTTTATTTTTTAAAAACAAAACAACTGGACAAAATAAATTATGATTCTAAACCTGATCTTCTGATACCGTGGATTGAGAAAACTGAATTCTCATAAAATAAAGGTTAGGCCATCTGACAATTTCCAAAATTAAATATACCATACCTGCAAGGGTTTTTAAAAATTTCTTTTTAAGAAAACATTCTACCAGAGCCTTAAAAAATGTAGTGATGGTGTCTCACTGTGTTGCCCAGGCTTGTCTCAAACTCTTGGACTCAAGTGATTATCCCACCTTGGCCTCCCAAAGTGCTGGGATTACAGGTATGAGCCAGCAAGTGCTGTACCTTCCAAGGTTTTGAAGTAAATTTCCAGATGTTCTAATGTCTTCTGCTTATTTAAACCTTTTAAAATTCATCACCATCATTTCAAATATACATTTTGAAACTTATTTGAAAATAAAATCAGGTTGTTTCCTGGTGTAGCCAATACACTGTCTAAATTGTTAGGAGTCTATGGTGATGCCAAAGACAATTGTAACTTGAGATGGTTGATTCTAAAGCTCTCAGCCAAGTAACATGCAAAGTGGAGAAAAGAGCTTACATTTAAGGCTGGATGCAGTGACTCATGCCTGCGATTCCAGCATTTTGGGAGGCTGAGATGGGTGGATCACCTGACAGCAGAAGTTCGAGACCAGCCTGTCCAACATGGTGAAACCCCGTCTTTACTAAAAACACACAAAAATTAGCTGAGCATGGTGCACATGTAATCTCAGTTACTTGGGAGACTGAGGCATGAAAATCATTTGAACCTGGGAGGTGGAAATTGCAGTGGGTTGAGATCATGCCACTGTACTCCAGCCTGAGTGACAAAGCAAGACTCTGTCTCAAAAAAAAAAAAAAAAAAGCTTACATTTAAGACAGCTTCTCACTTTCTCTTGCCCCTTGCTTCAGCCTCACTTCCTTTTCTTCTCCCCTTTATTTCTATATTATTATTATGTTTCTATAGTTAAATATGGTGCTGGAATGTAATTTTTAAAGTAAACCCTTCTATTGCCTTAACATTTTTTTTTTGTCTTGTAGAGGAAGAAATTAATGTTTTAAAAACAGAAGTACTACTACTTTCTTGATATATTTTTCCCTATATGTGTTTATAACACTTAAAAAGAATTAAAATAAGGCCAGGCGCGGTGGCTCATGCCTGTAATCCCAGCATTTTGGGAGACTGAGGCAGGGTGATCACCTGAGGTCAGGAGTTCGAGACCAGCCTGGCCAACATGGTGAAACCCCCGTCTCTACTAAAAATACAAAAATTAGCTGGGCATGGAGGTGGGGGCGCCTGTAATTCCAGCTACTCAGGAGGCTTTGCAGGAGAATTGCTTGAACCCAGGAGGTGGAGGTTGCAGTGAGCCGAGATTGCGCCACTGCACTCCAGCCTGGGCAGCAGAGCGAGACTCTATCTCCAT
>NW_016829210.1:0-478 GCF_001698545.2 Rhinopithecus bieti | reverse complement strand
CGGCGGCGGCGGGAGGAGGCAGCGCCGCCGCCAAGATGGCGGACCTGGAGGCGGTGCTGGCCGACGTGAGCTACCTGATGGCCATGGAGAAGAGCAAGGCCACGCCGGCCGCGCGCGCCAGCAAGAAGATCCTGCTGCCCGAGCCCAGGTGAGGAGAAGTCGCCCGCGGCCCCGGCCCGACCCCACGGGCACCCCGGCCGCGACCCCGAGACCCTGGCTCCACACTCAACCCCGCGACTTGGACCCCCGGGGCCGGCTCTCGCAACCCTCTGTCGGCCCCCGAGCCCGGAGCAGCCCGGCCGTGGCGCCTGCGGGTCCAGACGCTAAGCCCCAGACCCTGGGCGCCTGAGCCCGGAGCGCCCCAACTCCGGAGCTCCTCTGCCCCTTCGGCCCCCGGGCCCGCTCCGGTCCCCCGGCCGCCCTGCTGCTTCCTTTTCCCGTTCCCCCCCCCCCCCCCCCCCAGCCGCTGTCAGCCCCT
>NW_016829209.1:0-749 GCF_001698545.2 Rhinopithecus bieti | reverse complement strand
TTATCTGAGGATATTTCCTTTTAAAACATAGTCCTCAATGCGCTCTCATACACCACTTTGCAGATTCCACGAAAACAGGGTTTGTAAACTGCTCCATGAAAAGATGGGTGTAACTCTGTGAGATGAATTCACACATCACAAACTTGTTTCTCAGAAAGCTTCTTTCTAGTTTTTATCTGAGAATATTTCCTTATTCACCATATTCCTCAATGTGCTCTGGAATATCACATCCCAGATTCCACGAAAAAAGTATTAGCAAACTTCTCAATGAAAGAGCAGTGTAACTCTGTGAGATGAATTCACACATCACAAAGAAGTTTCTCAGAAGGTTTCTGTCTAGATTTTATCTGAGGATAGTTCCTTTGTCACCACAGGCTTCAATGCTATGGAAAATATCCATTCTCAGATTCCCCAAGAACAGTGCTACCAAACTGCTGTAAGAAAAGAATCATGTAACTCTGTGAGATGAATTCACAAATTACACAGCAACATTTCAGATAGTTTCTTTCTAGTTTTTTTTCTGAGGATATTTCCTTTTTCATCATTTGCCTCAATGCGCTCATGAACAGCTCTCTGCAGATTCCACGAAAGTAGTGTTAGGAAACTGCTTCCAGAAAAGAAATGTGTAAATCTGGGAGATGAGTTCTCACATCACAAAACAGTTTCTCAGAAAGCTTCTTTTCGTTTATAGGCTGAGGATAATTAATTTGTCACCATCAGCTTCAATGTACTCCCAAATATCCGATTGC
>NW_016829208.1:0-622 GCF_001698545.2 Rhinopithecus bieti | reverse complement strand
GGAAACGAATATGGAATGGAATGGAATATGGAATGGAATGGAATATGGAATGGAATGGAATATGGAATGGAATGGAATATGGAATGGAATGGATTGGAATATGGAACGGAATGGAATATGGAAT
Source organism: Rhinopithecus bieti (assembly GCF_001698545.2). Classification (NCBI taxonomy): domain Eukaryota; kingdom Metazoa; phylum Chordata; class Mammalia; order Primates; family Cercopithecidae; genus Rhinopithecus; species Rhinopithecus bieti. The sequence goes on along the minus strand of NW_016829208.1, from coordinate 498 downwards.
GGAATGGAACATGGAACTGAAAGGAATGGAATATGGAAGGGAAAGGAATATCGAACGGAATGGAATGGAATGAAATGGAATATGGAAAGGAATGCAATGGAGTATGGAATGGAATGGAATATGAAATGGAATGGAATGCAATGGAATGGAATATGGAATGGAAGGGAATATGGAATGGGATGTAATCCAATGGAATGCCACAGAATGGAATATGGAACGGAATGGAATGGAATGGAATGGTATAAGGAATGAAATAGAATGGAATGGAATGGAATGGAATGGAATGGAATGAAACAGAATGGAATGGAATGGAATGGAATATGGAATGCAATGGAATGGAATGGAATGGAATATGGAATGGAATGGAATGGAATGTGGAATGGAATGGAACATGGAATGGAACGGAAAATACTGGAATATGGAATGGAACAGAATGGAAAGGAATGGAAAGGAATATGGAATGGAAAGGATTATGGAATGGAATAGAATATGAAATGG
>NW_016829207.1:0-1461 GCF_001698545.2 Rhinopithecus bieti | reverse complement strand
TTTTTTGAGACGGAGTTTCGCTCTTGTTGCCCAGGCTGGAGTGAAATGGCACAATCTCGGCTCACTGCAACTCTCACCTCTTGGGTTCAAGCAATTCTCCTGCCTCAGCCTCCTGAGTAGCTGGGATTACAGGTGGCCGCCACCATGCCTGGCTAATTTTTGTATTTTTAGTACAGACGGGGGTTTCACCATGTTGGCCAGGATGGTCTCGAACTCCTGACCTCAAGTGATCCACCCACATTGGCCTCCCAAAGTGCTGGGATTACAGGTGTGAGCCACCATGCCCAGCCCTGAAATCCTAATCTTGAACTGCAAACTTATGGTTGCAGAGCCTTCAAAGGCCGTGCTAACATGGGTGACATTTCAAAAATCAAATGTTAGTGGGAGCCACGGGGGGGGGGACATTGTGGTCTATTGTGATACTCTTTAAAAAAAAGTGCATCTGTGTCTAGCTGTCTCCAGGAAGGATGTGAGCATCCTTAAGTGTACTTTCTAACTTTTTGTAGATTCTGAAAATTACAGGAGAATGTTATCCCTGATCCAGGTCATTGCTCTAAATCTTCCTGGCACCCAGGAAAAACCATAAAGTAGCTCTTTATTTAAATTAGGTAATCACAAGAATGCACCAGGAAAACAAGAAAGTGCAGGCTGCAGATGGAATTGGTTTAATGAAAGATTTGGAATAATAGACTGAGACTCCTGTCTGGACCTATGCTTGAATGACATACCATTGAGGTTAATTGGATGAATCGCAAATGTTTTCTTCCCCATTTAATCACAAATGCATAGGGGAGCCACCATTTCCCAAATAAAATGCATTCTTCCTTCGAGCTAGCTGGTTCTCCTTTGAAGATATTGATTATATCTGTGTTTTTATAGGGCCTGGCAGAACCAGACAGCCAAATAAAAGCAAGCATCAACAGAGCACAAAAGTAATTGTTCTGAGGTTGGCTGTAGGCTTTTTCTGTCAGAAAGAACAGATGGGCATAGAGGGTGCCTTCTCTACATTGCGTGGCATGAAGTCCACTTTGAAGCTACTCCCTTGTTTGCCCACAAAGAACAGCAGCCAGGGCTGGGCCAAAAATAAATTTTCTTGAGTACCCAAAATTACCCATTTCTCAGACCTGGAAATTAAGAGGTTGTTTGGATGTGCTGGCTACATCGTATTGTATCGTATCGTATCGTATCATATCGTGTCGTATCGTATCGTATCGTATAGTTAGATACATAGATGGATACATAGATAGATAGATCTATATATGTATATATCATATATCTATAAGCACACATTGTGTATGCTTATATACAAATATACACATGTTTATATATTTATATTAATATATTTATTATATATGTTTATTTTTTATATATTATGCATATTATATATGTTTATTATTAATGTATATTATGTATACTATATAGTAATATATAAATATAAATTTATATTAATATATTACTTAT
>NW_016829206.1:0-1772 GCF_001698545.2 Rhinopithecus bieti | reverse complement strand
GAAAGGAAATATCGTCAGATAAAAACTAGAAAGAAGCTTTCTGAGAAACTTCTTTGTGATGCTTGAAGTCATCTCACAGAGTTACACTTTCTTTTCATGAAGCAGTCTGTTACCACTGTCTTTGGGGAATCTGAGAAGGGATACTTTGCATCGCATTGAGGCCTCTGTTGACAAAGGAAATATTCTCAATTAAAAACATGAAAGGAGCTTTCTGAGAAACTTCTTGGTGTTATGTGAATCATCTCAAGAGTTACTTCTTAGTCTTCATGAAGCAGTTGGCTACCACTCTTTCCCTGGAATCTGCAAAGTGATATTTTGGAGTGCTTTGAGACCTCTCATGATAAAGGAAATCTCCACAGATAAAAACGGGAAAGAAGCGTTCTGAGAAACCGCATTTTTATGTGTGAATTCATCTCACTGAGTTCCACCTGTATTTCCAGGAGCCGTTTGTTAGCCTGTTTCTGTAGAATCAGAAAACTGATATTTCGGATCGCTTTCAAGACTGTACAGTCAAAGGAAATATCCTCATATAATAGCGAGAAAGAAGCTTTCTGAGAAACTTCTTTGTGATGTGTGAATTCATCTCAGAGAATTACACATTTCTCTTCATGAAGCCTTTGCTAAGACTGTTTTCGTGGAACTTGCAAAGGGATATTTGAGAGCACACTGAGGTCTATGGTGAAAAAGGCAGTATCCTCAGCTAAACACTGAAAAGAAGTGTTGTGAGAAACTGCATTGTGATGTGTGAATGCAATTCACAGAGTTACATTTTTCTTTTCATTGCTCAGTTTGCTAAGACTGTCCTCTTCAAATCTGCAATGGGATATTTCTTAGGACCTTGCAGTTTATGGTGAAAAAGGAAATATCCTCAGATAAAATCCAGAAACAAGATATCGGAGACACTTCTTTGTGATGATTGAATTCATCTCTCAGACTTACAGCTCTCTCTCCATGTAAACGTTTGCTAAGACTGTTCTTGTGTAATCTGCAATGAGATATTTTGGAGCGCATGGAGGGTTATAGTGAAAAAGAAAATATCCTCAGATAAAAACTGGAATGAAGTGTTGTGAGAAACTGCACTGTGATGTGTGAATGCAACTCACAGATGTACACTTGTCTTTTCATTGATCAGTTTGCTAACATCGTTTTCTTGAAATCTGCAATGTGATACTTCCTAGCGCAAGGAAGCTAACAGTGACAAAGGAAATATCGTCAGATAAAAACTAGAAAGAAGTTTTCTGAGAGACTGCTTTCTGATGCTTGTATTCATCTCAAAGAGTTAAACTTTGCTTTCATGGAGCAGTCTGTTACCACTGTCTTTGGGGAATCTGAGAAGGGATACTTTGGATCGCATTGAGGCCTCTGCTGATAAGGGAAATATCCTCAATTAAAAGAGGAAAGGGGTTTCTGAGAAACTTCTTTGTGTTATGTGAATTCATCTCACAGAGTTACTTCTTAGACTTCATGAAGCAGTTGGCTACCACTGTTTTCGTGGAAACTGCAAAGTGATATTTGGGAGTGAATTGAGGCCTCTGGTGAGAAAGGATATCTCCAGAGATAAAAACTGGAAAGAAGCGTTCGAGAAACTGCATTGTGATGTGTGAATTCATCTCACTGAGTTCCACCTGTATTTCCAGAAGCCGTTTGCTAGCCCTGTTTTTGTGGAATCAGAGAACTGATATTTCAGATCGCTTTCAAGACTGTATGGTCAAAGGGAATATCCTCATGTAATAGCAAGAAAGAAGCTTTCAGAGAAACTTCTTTGTGATGTC
>NW_016829204.1:0-952 GCF_001698545.2 Rhinopithecus bieti | reverse complement strand
TAACTCCATCAGGAGGGTGGAATGAGGAAGAGAGGCTGACGTGTCCCAGAGAAAGTGGGGAAGACGGTGACGTAACTCCATCGGGAGGATGGAACAAGGAAGAGAGGCTGACGTGACGTAACTCCATTGGGAGGGTGGAACAAGGAAGAGCGGCTGACGTGTCCCAGAGAAAGTGGGGAAGATGGTGACGTAACTCCATCAGGAGGATGGAACGAGGAAGAGAGGCTGACGGTGACGTAACTCCATCAGGAGGGTGGAATGAGGAAGAGAGGCTGATGTGTCCCAGAGAAAGTGGGGAAGTAACATCCTAAATGGAAAAGTCTAGAAATAGCAGCAGAAACGTGTCATTTAGAAATCTGGAAGTAAATATCAAGAAGAAACTGCTCTGACCCCCTCCAGGGGGGTGGAGCCGGGGCAGCAGGGAGGACCAAGGACACCTGTTCTCTCTTTGTGAGTCCCACAGCACTATCAACACCTTACAACAGAAAATCTGGAAAACTCAAAATAAAATTTTAAATAGAATGTACAATGCAACCTTTATACACAACCATTCAGCAAGGGCAACACCACCATTTCCTTACCAGGACAAGACACCAGGCCTGGCCTGTGTACACCTGATACAGCCTCATGAGATTCTCTCAACAATCGAGGTGTGGTGAGGAGCAAACAGAGGAAGCCATCCGGGCCCACGATGGGGCGGAGCCGCCAGTCCACCCTGAGTCCCCATGGCCCCTCCAGACGCAGGGCGGCTCCGTCTTGCAGTCAGTCGAATCTTTTCAAACTTCCCACAGAAGAGACGTTAAAGAAAACCTCAGGCCGGGCGCGGTGGCTCAAGCCTGTAATCCCAGCACTTTGGGAGGCCGAGACGGGCGGATCACGAGGCCAGGAGATCGAGACCATCCTGGCTAACACGGTGAAACCCCGTCTCTACTAAAAAAAAATACAAGGCCGG
>NW_016829203.1:2729-8347 GCF_001698545.2 Rhinopithecus bieti | reverse complement strand
TTTCTTTTTCTTTCTTTCTTTCTTTTCTTTCTTTCTTTCTTTCTTTCCTTCTTTCCTTCTTTCCTTCTTTCATTTCACTTTAGTCCATGATGTGAATTAGTTCACTAGATGAGAACAAGTTACAAATAATCAAACTTTGGAAGTGACCTTCAGAAGGTCTACTTGAAGAACTGCCAAGAAGCTTTCTGTTTTAATGATGATGTCTCAGTGATTCACAGCACCATATCATAAGCATTGCTTCTGGAGAAGCCATATCATCTTCTTTACTATTGTAAAATGGATGGAGTGTAAGTCAGAGAGTGAAGCAAGATAGAATAAATAAGAAAACATAGTATAGATCCTCTGTTAATGACAACAGAATATATAGAAACCATATGAGTTCATATAATTGTATTTCTATATATCTATGTATTCCTAGAAACCATAGATTTCCAATGTATACTTTAATAAGTTTTGTAGTTACAAAGGAGTTATCCTGATAGCAGTGCATTCACAGGCAATTTTATTATTTGCAGATTAGTGAAAGTAGTTACATCTTTTCAACAAATATATCTCATATCACCTACTATGCTCAAGTAACTGAGCTAAGCATTGTGGAGTATACAAATTTTCTAAGAAAAAGCCTTTATGCGACTAGGGTCTAAGAGAGGTGATGCATTTCATTCTAACACAAGGTATAAGTGCTTTAAAAGAAATGTTTCAGGAGTTCTCAAAGAGAGAGAAATCAATTCTAGCTTGGGAGAAGTCCAAGAGCACAATGGAAGAAGTGGACTTGGAATGCAACCTTTAAAATAAAGATTGTAATTGACAGACACATCAGGAGATGACATTCTAAGCTGAAATAATAGTATGTACAAAGAAACAGAAAAGGTAGATAATATTTCAGGAACAGCTACAGCTCTGTTTATGTGTAGGGTATAAGAGGGAGAAAGGGCTGTAAAGGTGTATTGAGACAACAGTTTTTTGTTTTTTTTGTTTTTTGTTTTTTGTTTTTTGAGACAGAGTCTCGATCCGTCACCCAGGCTGGAGTGCAGTGGCCGGATCTCAGCTCACTGCAAGCTCTGCCTCCTGGGTTTACACCATTCTCCTGCCTCAGCCTCCCGAGTAGCTGGGACTACAGGTGCCCGCCACCTCGCCCGGCTAGTTTTTTGTATTTTTTAGTAGAGACAGGGTTTCACCTTGTTAGCCAGGATGGTCTTGATCTCCTGACCTCGTGATCCGCCCGTCTCGGCCTCCCAAAGTGCTGGGACTACAGGCTTGAGCCACCGCGCCCGGCCGAGACAATAGTTTTTAAACCAATTTACACATCAAAATCTTCTGGGGTGCTTTTATTAATATTAAAATTCTGGGTCCGATTTCCAAAGTTTTTGATTCAGGATTTCTGGAATAGGGACCCCATAAATTTTTTTTTTTGCAAATGCTCTCCCAGGTGATCTGAGGCCCAGTGTTTTGAATCCACTGAGTTATGGACAGAATGTGAAGGTGGATAGACACTGAAGCAATTTAAGAAAGACCACTCTGGCCTTGATGATCAGAAAGTTTTGGAGAGCAAAAATGGTATAGGCAGAAATATTAAAATTGTCCAACTGTAAGACAACAGCCCATAATTGTGGGTAGCAACAATGGAAATGTAAAGAAACATCATAATGTGTGAGACATTGCTTAAAAGAAGAATAAAATGTGGTAACTGATTGGAGGTAAGAGAAGTCTTGGGAGAAGACAAGATCAATGATGATTATGAAATTCAAGTTTAGGTGTCTGAATGAACAGAAACACCATTATTGTAACTTAGAATATAAAAATTCTCTTCTTTATTAAGATAAAACCTAGTATAAGCCTTTCCAGACACCTCTGGCTTTAGGTTAAATTTCCCTATTATACAGTGTTATAGCACCATATACCTTTCCTTGCAGTGCATCTAATAATGTAACTTTATATTAAATTGTATGGCAATTGCATTAATATCTATGTGACTTCCTATACTATGAAGTCTATAACAACAGGGAACCAACAATGTCTGGCGCATCTTAGACGCTCAATATGCATTTTGTTCGTTCAACTTTTTCATCTAAGTTGATAAGTAGATAAATAGATGAATTTTTAAGCAATTCATTAGGATTACCAGTATTATTACTGGGACAAAAATTTCTATAATATTTACTTAAAAATATTTACATTCAATAATAATTGTAAATATTTTAATTCTAAGTACTTCAAAATATATAACGGTGAAATTATTAATTTTCTCTCAGCTTAGTGGTACAAAAAATGAGTAAACTAGAATTTATGAATCACCTTCTAGAAGTTTACTTGAATAAGACAGGTTCAAAATATTTCAGAAACTCCATCTATCTGTTTGCTCATTATACAAAACTGTGTGCACATGTAGCCATAGGTATGCCTTTGTAAATCAAGATCATAGTTTATGACTTTGAGTGAATTTTGGAAATTATGGGTTGCATTTCCTTTTTACTTTTTATGAGCTAGGGTCTTGCTCTGTCACCTAGGCTGAAGTACAGTGGTATAATCATTGCTCCTGCTGAAAATTCTAAGATGTCTCCCTCATTGTACTCAGAGTAAGAGGTCAAGTCCTTACAATGACTTGCTAGACTCTAGACGACTGCCTCATTTCATTGCCGTAACTAATTCACTTTCTTTACTCACCCTGCATCCATCAATTTAGTCTTCTTAATTTTTCTCAAACCTGCAAGTCATGTGCCTGCCTTGGGGCCTTTGTGTTATCTTTTCTTTCTGTATTGAATGCATACCCTCAGAAATCTATATAACTCACTTTCTTATTTCATTCAGCTTTTAGCCTAAATTCTACCTTATTAGTGAGGACTTTAGTAACAAGCCTACTTAAAGTTGCACCCTGATTCCTCATTAGGATCTTAACTTGTTTTGTTTTCTGTAGCTCTTATCCTCATGTGTGTATGTAATCATTTTGAGAGGCAGTGGAATTGCTAGTTGGAAGGTTTGGTATGGAAAGGCAAGAGACACATATATGTGTATGTATGCATAAATAGAGAAAAAGCAATTCAGTGGAGCTGAGATATGTCTAAAGGGAGAGAAGCAAGTTCAGGAATATTCCATACTGAGATTATGGATGGCACTAAATGGTGAGTTTTATTTAAAAACAGTGGTGGTGGTGGTGGTGCTGGTGTAGAGCAAACACTCAGGAAAGGAAACATTGCCTCAAAGACCCTAGGTAATGACACAGATAGCTTAGCTAAGACTATATGACCAAGAGAAGACAGAGCAAAGATGAAGCTAAAAAGACAATCTAGAAGAAGAACCAAGTATTAAAAGCAGAAAACAGGCCAGGAACAGTGGTTCACTCCTGAAATCCCAGCACTTTAAGAGGCCAAACTAGGAGACTTGAAGCCCAGGAGTTCAAGATCAGCTTGAGCAATGTGGTGAGACCTCCATCTGTATATAACTCACTTTCTTATTTCATTCCCCCAAAACATAAAAAAAATAGCCAGGTGTGGTGGCATGCACCTGTCGTCACAGCTACTTGGGAGGCTGAGGTGGGAAGATTACTTGAGCTTAGGAGTTTGAGACTGCAGTGGGCCATGTTCATGCCACTGCACTCCAGGTTGGGTGACAGAGCAACACACTGTTATTAAAAAAGACATTCACGCACACATACATACATACATACATACATACATACATAAACGCAGAAAACACTAAGGATTTTCATTAAGTCATTTGAGTGGAATAATATGAGATGTGTGTATAATTTATATATTTCATAGATAGCATACACATAGTGTATAATTTGTTTATTCCATAGATTGCTGAAATTTTCTTGTCCTCTAATAAAATATTCTGTGAACAAATATTTATTTAAGTAGGCATAATCTGAAAGGCATCGTGTTGAGCACTGTAAAGGTTCAACTGGAAAAATCATTTAATAATTAGCAAAGGGAAAACAATGAATCCTAAGGATATTATGTTTAGAAGAGAAATAGCAAGACAATGGCATCTATGTCTCCAGATAGTAGCAGCAGAAAGGTACCTATTATCAAAAATACTCTGAATATATTGTATTCTTTAATTTCGCAGAGGATGTAACTTGTTTACTGAGTAGCTGAACTTGGTGGTTTAAAATTATGGAACTTTTATTCTCTCCAATTATTACTCCCAATTCTGCTACTTCTGATGTCCCTCCTATACCGGGTAAAAAATACTTTGAAATCATCTTGAGTGGATGCCATAACTTTGTGGTCACTGGTCACTTTCAGTTAACAAGAAAATAATCTGATTTTAAAACTTCAATATCCAATCTCATATTGTATTCAAAGCTGTCCTCAGAGGCATCAGGAAGCATCTCCCCACCACTGAACCTCTCCTATGTTTTTCAAGCAAAAGTCCTATAAGATAAACATGAGAAGAACAGAAGTGGTAGGGATAATCTTACATAACTAGTTTCCTGTCAGCTGTTGGCATCTTTTGCTATTATGTCCTTATCAATTGAATAACAGTCAATATTTGCTAGACCCTAACACCAAAATCCCAGTGGCTTAGCATAACATAAGTTTATTTATTGATTTTGACAAGTCCTCTGGACCATAGGTGACTCTTCAGTTCATACAGATATCTCCATTCATTGGCTCGGTATTCCTTAATGCATCAATCATATGGTATCTCCATCTATATATGCTTCCACAATCACTGCAGTGGAAAAGAGTAGCCTGGAGTGCCAAGCACTATCAATTAAATACCTCAGAATTGAAGTGATACATGTTGTTTTTGCTTATAGTTCATGGCTCAATGAAAGTCACATCACATGGCCACATCACATAGCTTCAAAGGGAATCCATGTGCCCAGAAGTAGAAGGGATTTGGATATTGGTGAATAATGGTGATGCTTACCAGAGTTGTTATTCAGTTTACTAGGAGGCAGTGTGCAACTTAATTTCACTATTGGCTAATGATTTGTTAGACAGTGTAAGCCATATTTGTCCCTGTCAGTAGTCTACACCATAACCCCTCTTCTGGGTGAAATGTCTCCTCAATTTTTGACTGCCTAGGTATCCCCACTGCATCTATTCCTCCTGCACAATGTGAATTCAAGGGAACTGTTGAGAACCTTTTCTGCATTCTCCAATGCTATATATAGCTATGCTATGCTATGCTATGCTATGCTATGCTATACTATACTATACTATACTATACTATACTATACTATACTATACTATACTATACTAGTGTAGTGCTATGCATAGTGCTATATATATGTAGTACTGGGTAGTGTTTTGTGTTTGGGCTCTCCCCTTCTTATTAAGGACACAATATTACATTTCCTCCTTGCCCTGTTTCTGCTGCCTGTACCAGAAAACTCCCTGTCTTCGGACATTTCTAGTAGAGAAGGAAGAAACAGTCTCTATGTCCATATATACCACTCAGACTCTAGGAGGTACATGTCAATCTCTTACAAAATCTCACTCCCTTCTACCCTCTCTACTCTTTATTCCACTCCTAAGACAGTGCCACAGAAAAGTCTTAACAAGCATCACACCAAGGAATGAGACATTAATTTCCTGTTCCTGCAGGAGAAGGAGACAGAAAAGTCACTGTAACTTGCCATCAGGGTGCCTAAATATAAGCCT
>NW_016829203.1:0-1775 GCF_001698545.2 Rhinopithecus bieti | reverse complement strand
TTTTTTTTTTTTTTTTTTAATATACCCCAGTGGCACATGGAACCCAGTGAGACAGAACTGTTCACTCCCCTGGAAAGGGGACTGAAGCCAGGGAGCCAAGAGGTCTTACTCAGTAGGTTCCATCCCTGCAGAGCCGAGCAAGCTAAGATCCACTGGCTTGAAATCGTCACTGCCAGCACAGCAGTCTGAAGTCAACCTGGGATGCTTGAGCTTGGTGGAGGGGAGGGGTGTCTGCCATTACTAAGGCTTGAGTAGGCAGTTTTCCCCTCACAGTGTAAAGGAAACCACCGGGAGTTTGGCAGACCCCACTGCAGCTCGACAAAGCTGCTGTGGCCAGACTGCCTTTCTAGATTCCTCCTCACTGAGCACGGCATCTCTGAAAGGAAGTCAGCAGCCCCAGTCAGGGGTTTATAGATGAAATACCCATCTCCCTGTACTAGTGCACCTGGGAAAAGTGGTGGCTGTGGGCACAGCTTCAGCAGACTTAAACGTTCCTGCCTGCTGGCTCTGAAGAGAGTGAGGAATCTCCAAGCACAGCACTAGAGCTCTGCTAAAGGACAGATGGTCTGTTCAAGTGGGTCCCTGACCCCCATGCCTCCTCACTGGGAGACACCTCCCAGCAGGGGTTGACAGAAAACTCATACAGGAGAGCTCTGGGTGACATCTGGTGTGTGGCTCTCTGGGGCAAAGCTTCCAGAGGAAGGAACAGGCAGCAGTCTTTGCTGTTCTGCAGCTTCCCTTTGTGATAGTCAGGCAAACAGGGTCTTGAGTGGACCTCCAGCAAACTACAGCAGACCGGCAGAAGAGGGGGCTGGCTGTTAGAAGGAAAAGTAACAAACAGAAAGCAATAACATAAACATTAACAAAAAGGATTCCCATGCAAAATCCCTATCCAAAGGTCATCAGCATCAAAGATCAAAGGTAGATAACCCCACAACGATGAGGAAAAACCAGTGCAAAATGCTGAAAATTCCAAAACCAAAATGACTCTTCTCCAAATGATCGCAACTCCTCGCCAGCAAGGGCAGAAAACTGGATGAAGAATGATTTTGACGAATTGACAGAAGTAGGCTTCAGAAGGTGGGTAATAACAAACTCTTCTGAGCTGAAGGAACATGTTCTAACCCAATTCAGGGAAGCTAAGAACTTTGATAAATGGTTACAGGAACTGCTAACTAGAATAACCAGTTTAGAGAAGAACATAAATGACCTGATGGAGCTGAAAAACACAGCACGAGAACTTCACAAAGCATATACAAGTATCAATAGCTGAATCAATAAAGAGGAAGAAAGGATATCAGAGACTGAAGATCAACTTAGTGAAACAAAGCATGAAGACAAGATTAGAGAGAAAAAAATGAAAATGAACAAAGCCTCCAAGAAATATGGGACTGTGTGAAAAGACCACACCTACGATTGATTGGTGTACCTGAAAGTGACAAGGAGAATGGAACCAAGTTGGAAAACACACTTCATGAAATGATCCAGAACATTCCTAACCTAGCAAAACAGGCCAACATTTAAATTCAGGAAATACAAATAACACCACTAAGATATACCCTGAGAAGAGCAACCCCAAGACACATAATCACCAGATTCATCAAGGTTGAAACAAAGGAAAAAATGTTAAGGGCAGCCAGAGAGAAAGGTCAGGTTACCTACAAAGGGAAGCCCATCAGACAAATGGTGGATCTCTCTGCAGAAACCCTACAAGCCAGAAGAGACTGGGGGGCCAATATTCAACGTTCTTAAAGAAAAGAATTTTCCGTCCAGAA